>NC_135217.1:13964130-14154130 GCF_052324685.1 Brachyhypopomus gauderio
ACCCTGTCTAATAAGGTATCCTTGAGTAACGTGCAGGAGGCCTTGTAATTCAAAAGCCCAGCATGAGTTTACAGGGAAGGTACTTTGTCAGTAACTTGAATCTCTTGGCTCATTTTTTAGAAAGATAAGTTGTGTTTGACGAACAGATCAGCACATTTCAGTCTTGGAGCACTTCCTGTTTTCCTTCTTCGGTACAGCTGAGCACAAACAGCCTTGTGAATGTTCATCTGTCATGCTCAGTGTGTTCACTTCACTAAACTGGCTTCCACACCAGGGCATCCAGAATGGACACTTCTCACGGTTGGTAAGATATGGCAGGACAGTGTCTTCTGCTGAGTTTGGCTCATCTGGTCACTTAAGATAGTCCTCACGTTTTAAATAGAACATGAAGCTTCCTGTAATACAGCTGTAAGTATTGGATATGTAAATAAGGCATAATATTCTGTTCAAAATATATGTGGAATTTGAGTTAAAAATGAAACGTGGCAAATTTGATTCATGAAATGACTGCTCTTAAAAGTTGAAACTTATGAAATCTATCAAAATGTTGCCCATCCTTGAGCTGAATCGCAAGATCTAATCCTGTCTTCATTCCCTGTCTCCCAGTGTCTGGGTACCACTGCAAGATAACCCCAGTCCAGTCTCATAGCCACAATGTTACTTAACTAAATCCATAATTTCTCAATGACATGTTCAAAAGGCCCTAAATCCCTATTGCAAATTCACATATTTTGTGATGCAAAGATCTAGCCAGCATATCTGGTTCTCTGAATGTAATTATGGCTGAATTTTGTAATAAACGACCTTAAACCACCTTTCTTACACAGTGTAAGAAACCAAAATATCCAAGCAACTTCATGCCATTTTCAATTGATTTAAAATGTCTCATTACCCCACTGTGAGAAGCGTCCATGTCTGTAGGCTCAGCACCATCCACTTCATCCACACACATACCTTAGATCTATCCTCACAAACGACTGCGATGTAAATGTGCCATATTTTGTCAATTGAGATTTTTCACCACAATCGAAATTTGTCCTCCGCTTTATACCCATCTGTGCAGTTAGAACACACACACACTAGTGATTACTAGGGGGCTGTGGTGCACACATGCCCAGAGCGGTGAGCAGCCCTAGCCCAGCACCCAGGGAGCAGTTGGGGTTAGGTGCCTTGCTCAGGTCTGGGAATCAAACCCACGACCCTCCGGTCACAAGGCCAGTTCCCTACAATCAGACCATGACTCCAGACCATGGAGAGATGGAGTGTCCATACGGTTTCCCAGCCACCCTCAGTCCCATTCATCAATGGGCATGTTATTGCCACAGAACTATCTACTATCTGATTATAGGTGGGGGGGACACAAATGGCTTGAGAACTGGGGTGCGGGGGGTGCGGGGGGGGGGGGGGGGGGGGTTAGTGTGTGTGTGAGTGTGTGTGTGTGTGTGTATGTGTGTGTGTGTGTCAAACGGGGGGGGGGGGTTGAGAACTCGGAGCGGTCAGTTTCTGCGTGGTCCTAGAGCTTGATTCGTCGCTATTTATTAAATATTTGTTTTTAACCGTAAAAACTGCAGGGCACCAAAGCCGGCTTTTGAAAAAGTGGGGGGGGGGGGGGGGGGGACCAATTACGTCCGTGCTAACAACATGCTGGCATGGGTATCAAGCACAACCATGTTGTATGTGTCAGTGTCCCATTGGCATGAGAATTTTTTGCCACACCAAAATATCCAGCCATTCAGTGGCTGGATATTTTGGCTAATGCTGGCTAATTTGGCTAATGCTGAAGAATTGGATACTAGCATGGCAGTAATTTAACTATAGTATCTATCTATCTACAAGATATTTCTTTAAAATTCATTTTGATAATCTATATTTGAGTTTATAGTGAAGACTTCATTCTTTGTTTTAGGTGGTAATACCATTATTTGGACAATAGAGGGCGACTCCCTATCAGTGAGCCTATACTTTTCTGCATCCGTTTTTCTGATAATTGTGGAGAGATTATTTGCAGTAATAGTCTATACATTGATATGGGATTTCTCTGATAGAATATATTTCTCAGAAAATTTTTCACAGTGAACTGTTTTGACTCCACCTCATTTGTGTTTTTCATTAAAAGCTTATAAATTGTTATTTAATGTTTTTTAACCTACTCCAGCCTTTTTCAGAGCTGATTATAAAACAAAACAGGATGCACCTTAGTAAGAGGAAAAGAAAGCCTGTTCTCTGACTTGCCTAAACACTTAAGAAACAAGCCGAAAAGAGGAACAGCACTTCACAGTCGGGTGAAACCTCAATGAGTGAGAGAGAGAGAGAGAGAGAGAGAGAGAGAGAGAGAGAGAGAGAGAGAGAGAGAGAGAGAGAGAGAGAGAGAGAGGGAGAGAGAGACAGACAGACAGACAAAGTGAGACTGGAGGAAGTGACTACAGAAATCAAGCTCTGGGAGAGAGAGGTAGAGACCAAGGGCGTAGTCTGTTAAACACAATTCTTCAGTACCACAAACAAGGTAAGAAAGAAAAGGAGAGAGTGTCAGAAGGGAGGGAGAAGGGGTTTTGTGTGTGTGTGTGTGTGTATGTGTGTGTGGAACAGTGTCTGTCTGCTGGTTACAGTCATGTGGAGTGGACAGCTGCGTGTTAGGCCCTGTTCTCCACCTCATGGATACGACATGTTCTCTCGGTCACTGGGGGGTTTATGTGACTGAACTGATAGATGAGAGAAACATTGAGTAGGGGCTGTGATGATTCCTTGTGTTAACAGGGCTTCAAATTTGACTTTGGTGATGGATACAATTATAACTGAAAGTTATTATACAGTTCACATGTGGGCAGACAAGCTAGTCAAGCATGCTATCTTAATGTCTGACATGAACAGAAGCATGGTCCAGAGTATGAACTAATCCTACTCCTAATCTACTCTAAGACATAGTAACAGTATTTAAACATTACAGAACAGAAAAGCCCACACCTAAAAACTGCAAGTTTATTTTCTCACATATCTCATTTTTTCACATCTCTCGCATGTAGTAAGTACATTGTGTAAAGGAAGAGGACAGATCATGCAGTGAAAAAACTTTTGAAAGTGAATTTTGCCTTCTCTCTCTCTCCCTTGCTCCCCCTCTCTCTACCTCTTACTCTCTGTGTTTCTGTATTGAAGCATGGCGGTGTGGGACCTGTCCATAAGTGTTGAGGAACTGGGCTGTGAGGCTCCTCCTCTCAAAATCAGCGTCACATCTGACCTTCATATTGGAGGTGTCATCCTCAAAGTCGTGGAAAAGACGCGTATGTTTTTTATTTTAATTTAGAGTTACCTGACAGGCTAGTTTCAAAAGTAGATTGAATTAAATGCAATGAAACCATTTAAAAAGTGAAATGAGTTTTTTCCACAATAAAATCATGGGGTGGCCACAATGAGTTTATTTTTCTGAAACAGATTAAGCATTGTGCTTGGAAGTATAAAGGTTTTTAGCATTGTTGGGTAAATTATATTTCCTTGGGTTACAATGTTTCACTTAATTTCTGCCCTGAAAACACTGCCACAGTTATTGAAGTTATTGGTACAGAGCTACATGTTCCAGCGAGATTAATGTCCCTGATTTGGATATTCTTGTCCTGTATGATCCTTACCGGACCTTTTGATGGCAACACAGATTAAGACTTCCTGCAAAATAATCAAATTCCTTTAATCCCTCTGTGTACTGTGCATAATTCTAGTTTTAGTCTGAATTTGAGGGAGCCTGTATTTCCACTAAATACAATTATCCTGCTAAGATTGTAAATAATCCCAGTCTGAGCACGGGGAATATGTGCTGTGCCACAGAGATTAAGAAAGACTGGTCAGACCACGCGCTGTGGTGGGAGCAGAAGCAGCAGTGGCTGCTGAAGCCGTCGTGGACGCTGGACAAGTGCGGCATCCACGCGGACGCTCGCCTCTGCTTCACAGCCCAGCACAAGCCCCTGCGCCTGCTCATGCCCAACCAAACCACCCTCAGGATGAGGGTGTGCTTCTCAAGCCCCATGTTCCACTCCGTGATTGGCATATGCAAGCTGCTCGGTGAGTGAGTGTGTGTGTGTGTGTGTATGTGTGTGTGTGTGTGAAATAGAGAGATTAGTGTCATATGCAGAAATCAGTCAATCAAAATGTATTTATATAGCGCTTTTTACAACAGTTGTTGTTACAAAGCAGCTTTACAAGTGTCAGAGTCCAAGCCCCCAGTGAGCAACCCAAGGGCGACAGTGGTAAGGAAAAACTTCATAAGAGCATGAGGAAGAAACCTTGAGAGGAAGCAAGTCTCAGGGGGGAACCCATCCTCCTCTGTCTCATGCCGGTCACCATGGCAACAATAATATGAGAGATACATAAACAAAGAAGTGATGGGAATTACAAATAGTTCTCATTGTTGTGTGTATTTATATACGTGTTCTATATGTGACTCTTATTCTTAAGAGCAGTGTTGGGAACGTTACTTTTAAAAAGTAATTAGTTATAGTTACTCACTACTTGTTCAAAAAAGTAACTGAGTTAGTAACTGAATTACTTTATAATAAAAGTAACTCGTTACCAGGGAAAGTAACTATTTGCATTACAGTTTAAAAAAAAAAAGGTTATATGCCAATTAATTAAGTTTTTTTTAAGTCAGTTGAAATGAATAGATCAGATTTTTTTTTTACTTTTGATATTTATTGCACATCCACAGACCAGTGCAGGATAAAATCCTTTAAAATCCCAAATCTTTGAAAAAAAAAAAGCAAAAGTAAACAGTTACACTATATAAAGTGCATTTACATCTATGAAATTAAATTGTCTCAACCTGAGACAACTGGTTTGTTCACAACAGAAGTAAACTTAACAATAAAACCTCTATTCTTAATTAAATAAATCAACTACACAGTCTGGTAGACATTCAGGAACTTCAAGTATTTTCTTAAATAATGTTTATATCGCCTAGAAAATGCTAATTTTCTTCGGCTTCTCCGTTTGTATCGTGTCACTCGTGCTTCGGCGCGCGTGTAAAAACACTGGCTCTGATTGGCTATCATAACGCTGCCTTAGCCAATCGCTTACTGACTTGTTAAGTTAAACAGGTGTTACACCGAGAACTGTGACCTATCGGGATATGTTACTCCTCACTAGCCTGGGCAGCGGTCCGCTCGCATTAGTACATCAATATATAGTAACGCACCGCTTTTAATGACCAGTAACGTAAACGGCGTTGTAACGACAGGAAAAGTAACTAATTATATTATCCCGTTACTGACAAAATGACGCCGTTACCTAACGCCGTTATTTTTAACGGCGTTATTCGCAACACTGCTTAAGAGTACTTGATTGTCAGTAGTAGTAGTCCAGGGCCGTGGAGAATTCGGTGTGGTGAAAAGGGCCAGGACAGTGGGTTGAAACTTCATCCATAGCTGTTTAGGCAGGACAGTGGGTTGAATCTTCATCCATAGCTGTTTAGGCAGGACAGTGGGTTGAAGCTTCATCCATAGCTGGTTAGGCAGGGCAGTGGGTTGAAGCTTCATCCATAGCTGTTTAGGCAGGACAGTGGGTTGAAGCTTCATCCATAGCTGGTTAGGCAGGAGGTGGCTGGCCCAGGGTTTATCTCAGGAAAGGCTCGTCTCTCCTCGTCTCAGTATTTCTCAGGTAGGAGGACTGCCATTTGGAAAAGAAAGGGACAATTAGCTCTGTATGGGATTATTTGTGGGGCAGCAACTCCAGCATTAAACTATTTCAGTCAAAATCCAAGAAATCCAACTAGGAGAAGGTAAACCATGGTAATTCATGGTTTTATCACTGCAATAATCACTTTAGAATAAAGCCATCCGTGTTGCAAGAAGCACTGGATTATGCACTCCCTCGTAGAATAAAGCCATCCAATTCTCAGTTGCTGCCAATGTACATGAATGTCCAAGCATGTTGCAGAAGCTTCTCCTTTTTCACCTCCTTTTCCCTTGTCACTGATCTTTCACAGATATACGTCACCCAGAAGAGCTGTCACTTCTCTGGCCAGTAGAAGAGAAGAAAAAGAAGAAGAATAAAGATGAGGATGACAGTGACGTGTTTGACATTACCAGCGCACCACTGCCCACAAGTAAGTGTTAGTTTAAGATGGATTTTAAGTGCGATTAAACACCTGTCCAAGAACTGGCCCAATGATATGTTCCATGGCTAGTTTAAAACCAACACTGAGCCCAATGGAAATACTTAACGAAATGTGTTCTTTCTACAGTGGCGTTTAAAACCCAACCTTTGCAGAGCCTAAGGACCTCTTGTTTTGACTCCTGGCCAGGAATCTACATCATGTGATAACTGTAGCTATTATGTACGAGGGACTTGAATGATTCTTCTGCACTATCTGAAATGGCAGGTTGCATTACCAAGCTGGCCAATGGCATGCCTGCGTTCTTCGCTGACTCACCTGAGACAGAAGCTGTGTACAAAATGTTGTCGGTAAGCCGGCCGGCGCCGGCACCGGAGACTATCGCTAAGATGTACCGGCCGACAACGAAGGTGGACAAAGCGCAAATTAATAGCAGGTTGGCAATATAATGTGAAAAATATATAAACATGTATGAATTTAAGGACACAGTAATCTAAAAAGTAGGCTATCATATTTCCTAGATTAACTACTGAAAATATTTATGATTCATTTATTTGGACACAGACCAATTGCATTTCACTCAATGTGCATCTGCATTAAACATTTATGTGGTATAAAAATAAATGACATAACATCTGGTCAGATGGAAAACCTGAAGGAATTGCAATCTTCAGCCACTGAGGCATTCTGCAGAGCTTGCAGTTGGTAGTTACTTTTATCAATGTCTTCGACAACTTGGTGACCCTTCATTCCCAAACCCTGCAAACTACAAATGGAAATGCACACTTTGCATTACCATCAAACATAAGGGTGATTTGTAATTTAATATCACCGCTTTTGCACAAAGACCTGTGCCCCTTAAAAGTGCCGTTTTCACCAAGCAAACACATTCACATTCTTGTTAGCAATTTTTTTGTGTTACAGAATGGTATATATCATGAGATGTGAGCATGCTGAGGTGTGATGAGGGGTCATCTCGCTGTTCGCAGGTGGCTGGACTCGTCACGTTCTCTACTGCAGCAGGGAGTCAAAGAAAACGACAAGTTGGTCTTCCGCTTCAAGTACTACAGTTTCCATGACCTGACACCAGAGGTGGGATCCCTCATTGCTGTAGTGCCATGACAATGGACTCCCACATGCTACACTGAGCCGCATGCAGACCTATTAATGGTTACTTCAGCAATGGCAGATCTGCCATCAGATAACCGCTTGCCCTCGGCCGCCTTGGTGTCCATCACGATGGCGGCACGGGCGTCTTCCCTGCAGGTGGATGCTGTGCGTTTGATTCAGCTGTATGAGCAGGCCAAATGGGCCATTCTGCTGGAGGAGATCGACTGCACGGAGGAGGAGATGATGCTTTTCGCTGCCCTGCAAGTGAGTAAATCTGGTTCTCATCTGTTGCAGCCTGCGGGTGGTGGATGTATTCTTGTCAAGGTTGATGTTGATGTTAAGAAAATAGGGAGAATATGGATGGGTGTGTGTGTGTGTGTGTGTGTGTGTGTGTGTGCGTGTGCGTGTGTGTGCGTGTGCTCCTCTAGTACCACATAGGGAAGGTTTCCCTGACTGAACAGCTGGTGGCAACATGTCCGGCCATGGATGATCTAGACTCAGCATTACAGTGCCTGGAGGTGAAGATGGAAGGGGAGAGCAGTGCGGAAGAGATGCTGGTGTGTATGAGGCTCTGCTCCGCACTGTACTGAACTGCCCCGCATCTCCAGGGGCAAACCAGTGAAGCTCACTGGTAAACATTCTCAGTGGTGACACTGTCAGTGTGCCGGTGTTACGCAGAGTGAACAGCTTGAGACCTTTAGCTTTGTGTGACATCATATTTGCGTTTCCTCTCAGGACACGATGACAGCACCAGAGCTGCACGACTATCTGAAGATTTTCAGGTGAGATGCATGTATGTGCATTCATGTTCACATGGACAGAAACACATGCCAGTATGTAAAAACATCTGTTCACATTTCTTCAGGCCAAAAAAACAAACACTGAAGAAATATAAGCAGTTCTGGTTCACATTCAAGGACACATCTGTTTCTTACTATAAAAGCAAAGAGGAGAGTTGTAAAGAGCCCATACAGCAGATGAACCTCAAAGGTAATATGCACATGTGGATACACACACACACGTCGCAGTACACACTCAAAAACACCACAAGCATACACACATTATAACAGGCACACTGAACACAGCTTTCATGAACCTGGACACACACACAAACACTAATAAGTCTTCTCCCTCAGGCTGTGAGGTGGCACCTGATGTGAGTGTAGCTGCTCAGAAGTTCTGTATCAGACTGTTGATACCTGAACCAGAGGGCATGAACGAAGTTTATCTGCGCTGTGATAATGTGAGTGGCATTTGTTTCATTTATCTTGGGTTCCATATATATAATTAATTAATATAATTAAGTTGTAAGTGTAACGATGATGATACATCTTATTTTGTAGATTTATATATGACACCACACACCATTTCTTTGGATGGGACAAGCAGGCATGAAAGTATAATTAACTCCCATGTCAATAAGCTAGGTTATAGTTAGTATAAATGTAACGCTCACCGCGTCACACAGCGCCAATTATAATAGTTTGGACTACGCCACCCTCAACTAGAGGGAAACTAATCAGTAACGTTTCACCCGCGCGAGATTACTGCCAGCGAAAATAAAATTGTTGGACTGCAGAGACTGAGATGCAGATCATTTATTATACAAAATATAAAACACCGGACATTCTTAAAAAGAAGCACCGTGCGGTACAGCCACAGACTTTCCGGAGCAGCTACCTAACACAGGTTACCTCACTTCCACCAGCGGGGGTTGGCGCGCACCTAAAAGAATAAAGCAAACAAACCACTCAATACACAAATAACCCACACCACACGTTCGCGTGAACGCGCTCCAAATAAACTCAAATTCACTGCAAATAAACCCCAAATAGGTAGGTGCCGCCAACACCTCACTCGTTCTGCTCCCACCTTTCTCCAACCGTACCGCCGGGCTAAAAATAAAAAACACAACAGTAAATCACGTTCCACAAAACACGTCTGCCACTAACAAACTCCAATTCCTATAAAGAAAATTAAAGGGGAGAAAACAGTGGTCTAGCTCTCACGCGCACTCTGATGGCTCCTGTAGGAAGGAACACACTTTAACTAAGACGAACATCATTTAAAAACATTGCCTGCGCTCAAGCTCGGCCCTACCGTGCAATAGCTGGAATGACTCAGATCGCCCGTGACTTGGCCACCTCTGCGACCTACAGCACGCGCACAAATGCATCAAATTAATTGATTCCAACAACATGGAATATATTTCATTATCATCAGCCTACTTACCACTCGTATGCAGCTCACAACACACCCAGTCAGCTTCTAAAAAGCCCCGAACAATCTCAAACTCCGAGAATGGGTAAAAGCTCTGGCCACTCAACAACTCTGAGAATGGGTAATAACTCTTGCCACCCGGAAACTCCGTGAGAATGGGTAATAACTCTAGCCACCCAGAAACTCCGTGAGGATGGGTAATAACTCTTGCCACCCAGAAACTCCGTGAGAATGGGTAATAACTCTTGCCACCCGGACCCGAGCGCGTCTCTCGTCCCGTCAATCAGCTTCCGAGCTAACGAGAACACACGAGAGTTTAAATACCCTTCGTGATGTGCACTAATTCACTATGGGCGGTGCCCTTAATTAAACCGGGCTGTATTTTCAGGCACACTCTGTAACGGAGTCTTCCTGTTACATTTAGTTAGCTAGCAATGCTAAGCTATTACTTCGAACTTGATACATAATCAGGGTTGCCAACTCTCACGCATTGAGCGTGAGACACACGCATTTGACACGCAATATCTAGTTTATTTACCTCTGATCAACATATATGATTTAATGAGTTACTAGTTCGCTCTGGCGCCAACCACTGGCGATCGATGTATCGCGATATAATACTTCATTTGTGTCCATTTTACGTTCGACACCACCCCTCCCCCCCGCAACGACTTACGTTCGCCACCCCCTCCAGGTTCAAATCTCACTCCAAGTGATCTTCAAAAGTTGGCAAGCCTGCTGCTACTCTTATACTAACATTTAACAACACAGCAAAAAAACTATTTATGTAATTTACGTAAAAATGATTTATACAAAGCATTAGTCATGTAGTTCTTTTGAGAAGTGACTGCCTATTTCAAAGGCAACAGATGTTGTTCATTTATAGTTCTAACATATTTAGAGTGTTTTTTACCCACGTTTTTCTCTCCCAACCTTATTCCTTTACAGCTTCAAAAACACGTATTATGCAAATTAGGTGATGACGTCATTTAGCGACTTCTAGCGATTTTTAGGACAGCTACTTTCCTTACTGAGGAGTTGGCAACACTGCCTCCAGCTTCAAATCTCACTCCAAGTGATCTTGAAAAGTTGGCAACCCTGCCTAATACCTAACTTGGTAGTCATCCTAGACCTTTGGAGCTGGCTGGGTCACTATTAGTCACCAATGAGCTTTATCAAAGCTGGCCCTTTACAGATAAATGTGCTGTCTGAAGTAGAGGTCTGCACTCCCGCGGTAATCCCGCGGGACCCGACAGAATATCTTGCGGCGCGGGACAGAATTTAATTGTTATTGGCGGGAGCGGGAGTTTAATTAGTCCAGGCGATGCGGGAGCGGGACCACATATACATGTAGAAAAATCCCGCAAATTAATAGTCTAGAAAATTATAATAATAACAACGCAATGATTTCCATGCATAAGGAACAGGACGAAAACAACTAATCATTCAGTAAGTAAGCAATAAACTAATTCAAAATATTGGCTAAGCAACTGATCACGTGAACATGAAGTGTGCGTCATTTTGTCATTTTGATACAGAAATGGCAGAGACTGTAGACCAGGGGTCGGCAACCTTTGAGACATGGAGTGCCAACTTTGTCCAGTCAATGAGTGTGCCACTATGGCGGCGAGTTTAAATTGTTGACCGAGGAGCGGGGGAGGTGTAAATCGACACAAAAAGTATTATATCGCGATCGATCGCCAAGTTTAAACGCCTCCGCCGTTCGCGCGAGGTGTGCGTGCGGAGTCGCGCGCTACGGTCACTCGCGAAAGTATAATCCATTAACATAATAATTTATATTAAAATATATATTTTTGCTGATGCTGGTCCAGCGTGTCGCGTGCCAGTGACTATGCCTCGATGTGCCAATGGTGGCACGCGTGCCATAGGTTGCCGACCCCTGCTGTAGACGGTCAACCAGTTTCAGCTGTGGAAAATTCTATTAAAACAGGCGAATACACCACAATTAAGCCAACTACAGGAAAGTCTGATGTATGGAAGTCATATTCCATTGTAATTAATGGAGATGGAAATCGGCTTGTTGTGATACATGTCAGAAAGTGTTGGTGTACGTCACCTAACGGGATGTGTTTGGACTGTGATAAGAAATGGGACAGCGCGATTCAAGTACTAAATCTAATTAATTCAATTCATATTAGGATTGCGGGCGGGGGCGACAGAAATGTGTATGTGGTGGGCGGGTGCGGGATTAAAACAAGCGATTTTTTGGCCGGTGTGGGCGGTAGCGGGATTAAAACAAGCGATTTTTTGGCGGGAGCGGGTCTAAAACAAGCGGGAGCGGGATTAAAAAAGCAGTCCCGCGCAGACCTCTAGTCTGAAGTCCTCTTTTCTCTTATTGTATATCAGCAACCGCAGTATAGCAAGTGGATGGCTGCGTGTCGTCTGGCATCCAAGGGAAAGACCATGGCGGACGCATCTTTCTCCAGTGAAGTGCAGAGCATTCAGTCCTTCTTGGCTATGCAGAGGACGACACCAGGCAACAAGGCGGTGCAGAGCGACGACAGCATCAACACCCACAGCCTCGTCTCCCCCCGCTACCAGAAAAAGTACAAGCCTAAACAGGTGGCGGCAGAATTCCAATACAGGAATATAGCAATAAAATCACAATATGACACATTACACAGCCGTGATTGGTGTCTCTGTATAAACAATATAACATCTGCCTCTGTATCCCTGTGGGTATCGTAGCTGACCCCACGTATTCTGGAGGCACATCAAAATGTAGCGCAGCTCTCGCTGACGGATGCCATCCTGAAGTTCCTGCAGATCTGGCAAGCTCTGCCTGACTTTGGCCTCTCCTACTTCATAGTCAGGTAATCATCCAATCATCCTGCTGTTGGTGCTGGTACTTTTCCAAACGACCAAGCCAAAGAGCGGGAGCTTTGAGATTCAGAATGAAACCAGGAGGAGAAAGCTGACTTTGGTGATTTCTGCGACTTTTGGATGGGGTCGGAGTGGAAAGGGACTCAGAGTGTGTCATCTCCTCTCCAACCACTGCTGTTCCTTGTGCCCGCAGGTTTAAAGGATGTCGCAAAGACGAGGTGTTGGGCATTGCCAATAACCGCCTGATCCGCATCGACCTAGGTGTAGAAGAGGTGGTGAAGACATGGCGCTACAACACGATGAGACAGTGGAATGTCAACTGGGACATTAAACAGGTGTGGTTCTCTGTGGCCAGTGCTTAAATGTGTCTGGCTGTACATATATCTGCATGCATGTACAGGTGTTTCATCAAGAATCTAGAAACTGAAGGCTCTGATTGGTCTGTTTCTCCTTTTGCCCTGGTCTTTTTGATATGGCTATGGGCACCAGGTCGCCATAGAGTTCAATGGTAACGTGAACATAGCGTTTGGCTGTGTGACGGCTGACTGCAAGATTGTGCACGAGTACATTGGCGGCTACATCTTCATGTCTACCCGGAACCGTGAGAAAAACGACACTCTGAATGAGGAGCTCTTCCACCAACTGACAGGAGGACATGAAGCCCTCTGAGATTGTGTGTGTGTGTGTGTGTGTGTGTGTGTGTGTGTGTGTGTGTGTGTGTGTGTGTGTGTGTGTGTGTGTGTGTGTCTGTGTGTGTGTGTGTGTGTGACAGAGAGAGAGTAATACACCCAATCAAATGAAGTGGTGTGCAGTCAGCCATTATAAGGGGAAAAAAGTGGTTGGAAAAACAATATAAACATATTTCAGAACATCAACAAATTCATATAGGCTACTTTACATATTCATAGTTAGATGATGTATTTCTATCTGAAACTAAACAGTTCTAAAACTGTTGTAAAGCAGTAAGAGAATTAATATGTCCTGGTTCCAAAGGACAGTTTCTTTGTGAGGCTCACAATCCAACACTATTGATCCTCATTTGGACAGAGGCTTTTCTTTGATAAATGCACAGAATATCTGTCTTGTTTGTAGGCATCAGTTATGAGGTTATGTATTGGCCGTGATCATGCAAGTGTTGATGGTAATGTGAATTAAACCATAAAGAACTCAGTTTGATGTTGCAGTGACTGGTTGGGGAGGTGGGTTGCAGCAGTGTACAACTGCATTTTGTTTTGGAGGTCGTTTTGGTTTTTTTGGGGGGGTGGGTGGTTGTTAGGTTATGGGAAACAATAGCAACGTTTCATCTTATCATCTTATGTGCTGTCGCTGTTGGTTATCTCAGGATCTATTTGTCTTACAATAGACAAAACAGTCTATTTGACTCATCTTAGTATGTTTAGCAACCCAGGATACATTTGACCATATTAACAAATCTAAATAAGTCTACATTCTAAGTCTAAATAAGAAATGTACTAATGTCTGTTCTGGTAAATATTTAGTGGATAAGGGTTCCTAATTTTATCAGTGTGTAGTGTGCTCCGAGTGAGTAGGCTGAAGTGAACATTTAGGGTATACATCGGCCACATTAGTTTTCACACAGGAAACCACAATGTTCAGCAAAATAACCAGGTGCAAAAAAAGAAAAAAAAAATGCGCCTCCTTGTGTCTTAACTGTACAAGGCACGGTTATATTAAGCAACATTCATATTCGATTTAAGGCAGTGGTGAAACTGGTAAAAATACAAAATGGAAAATATTAGTGGTGTAAAAATTTATTTAATAGTATATACATTTTAGGCCAAAACACTGGGTAGCCTATACCTCGAGAAAAATGCACAATGATGCTTTGATGCAGCAAATTTAATTGGAAAATATATTTAGTATTCCATTAATTCATCTGGACCCTGTGTGCTGTATGGCATAGCTTTCCTTTTACTTCTTTTCCCCGATTCATTCCTAATAAAATTCCTAACAAAAGTCACGTTTGCTAAACAGTAGTCTTGGTGTTACGAAAGAGAAGCTTATGCCTAAATTAAATGAAATATAATATAATATAATAAATATTGGTGGTTTGGTGGTTAGTACTGTCCCCTCACATCAAGGTGTTGTGGGATCAATTCTCTGTCTGGTCTGATATGGTTTCTCCCACAGTCCAAAGACATGTGTGTTAGGGTGAGTGATCCTGACTAGTGGGATAAAGCGATAAAGAGAATGGATGGATAACATAGATGCGTGTCAATAATTTAGAATATCATCAAAAAGTTAATTCAATGCAAAAAGTGAAACGCATATATTAGCTATAAATTCATGACAAACAGAATGATCTATTTCAAGTATATATTTCTGTTAATGCTGTTCATTTCTGTTAATTCGGTTAAAACCCAAGATCACTGTCTCAGAAAATTAGAATATTATATAAGATCAACTGAAAAAAATAAGTTTTAATTCAGAAATGTACAATCAGCAAACACGAGCAGATGATATGGCTGCCCAAACCATCAATGATGACCTCAAGCAGCTTGGATTGTTTGCCTCTACACTCTTCCTTCACTCTGTGACCTTGATTTCCAAACGAAATACTGGTGTGGGTTCACTGTGTTATATCAAGACCAAAGTCAGCACAGCCGTCTACCAGGACATTTTAGAGCACTTCATGCTTCCCTCTGCCAACAAGCTTTTTGGAGATGGAAATTTCATTTTCCAGCAGGAATTGACACCTGTCCAGACTGCCAAAAGTATCAATACCTGGTTTAATAACTACAGTATCGCTGTGCTTGATTGGCCAGCAAATAGGCCAGAGTGTGGAGGGAGACTGTAGAGGTACACAATCCAAGCTGCTTGAGGTCTAGTGTGATTTTGGGTTTTCATTTCATAATCATCAATATTAATAGAAACACTTGAAATAGATCACTCTGTCATGAATCTATATTTTTTATATAATATATAAAAAATATAATATTATATCCTCTCATATATATATATATATATATATATATATATATATATATATATATATATATATAATTTCCAACACACACATATATGTGTGTATATGTTGTATGTATTATTATTTTAACTTGCCTATGACTTCCCTTCACTTGTGGATTTCACGTCTCCTATCCCACAATCCATTGCACAAGGAGGTTCACTGATTACCAAAATGGCGGACACGACGGTGAGTGTTCGATGTGATCCGTGTTTTTAATTTGTTTAATATGTTGTTTAGATTAAACATACCCAATCACATTAAGTGGAGGTAGCACTACAGAATGTTATTTCTTGATAGGTGGAACTCGTGGAGGGCTGTCGTCTCCCTGTACTCAGAAAAAATCAAGAAAACGAAGACGAATGGCGTAAGGGCTATCCGCTAGCGAACATGCTAGCAAACGTACTAGCTGCATAATAAAACAACTGTCATGGCGGCGCACACTGAAGCAAACGCCGTCGCTTATGACTATAAGCCAGAATGGCAATTAAAATATAAATGTTCAAACAGTTATCTCGTATGCAATAGTGGTCTTTTATAGCAAAATATAACGTTAAACTTGACGCTTGTCTTTTAAATTTCTGTCATGCAGTTGTGTGGCGAACATTTTGCTGAAGCTGATATCAAACTTTTAATAAATTACATTGATAGCTTAAATATAGCAACTGCTCGTAGTAACAGTTTAGCAATTGCAGTTTCGAATTTTAAACCGTTCAATCTTTTACTCGGTTTTAGGAAAGCATATTAGTCCAGTTTAAGTTGTGAACTATATTGTATATTGATTCCTTCATAGCTTTGGCTGAAATTCTTAGCGTCAAGGAGGTCCCTGGGAAAAAGCTGTACTATGTACACTATATCGACTGTAAGTGACATTCTTATTTCTATATAGTCATGTAATGTATTGTTGACCTCACATAACTAAAGAGAAAATAATTGGATTGTATCATATCATATGTTAACAGTCAACAAGCGTTTAGACGAATGGGTCACTCCAGATCGGCTTGATATGAAAAAGCTCCAGTTTCCTAAGAAGGAGGCAAAGACACCCACAAAGAACGGCCTGCCTGGATCACGCCCTAGCTCTCCAGAGAGAGAAGTGGTAAGAGAGAGCATATTAGATCAGTTACCTGTTGTGTTCAGCGCTTACCTCTTCACAGCGCTTACCTCTTCACTGCCCAGTGCCCATGGTGTACTAACTTGCTGCCCACTTTGACCTTAAAAATTTAAAGATGCCAAATGGTAGTCCCATAACACAGTTCAGTGTTAAGTGAAATTTAAAAAACCAAGGGGCTTTTATTGGTTTTTTTGCTAGCTTCTGTTGAGGCAAATCCCCACATGTTTCAAAAAGGAAGTTAAGGTCAAGGCAAAAGGATAAATGGAGGAAAATAAACACATATGGGTGTTAACATGATTTGTACCCTTTAACTGTGCTCTCTTCCTTTCTGTTCAAATTCAGAGGAAGAGTCTAGATCTCAACCTTCAAACTGCTTCAGCTCCTTCCAGAGGCAAAACTCTTCCCACACCGGTACAGCTAAACCTTGCCCATTCTACACTAAAACACCCTGTTGCTGCGAGAAATTGGTTTGAATGGGCTTAATATAGCACATTCCAGAGAATGAGATCCTCTGTTTACATTGGCCACTCGGTGGGAGAGATGTGACTAAAGTGATGTTTGCCTCGACTATTTTCTCTCTTTAATAAGACTGTCATACAAGACATCTTATAAGGTGAAAAACAAAAAATAAGGTGGCTGGGCAGGTAAACTCAAATATATGATCAACTTTCAAACTAGACGATGAGAAATCTAGGAAAATGTGAATTGACATCCTTGTTGAGTTATCATTCTGCACTCTTAATGTGTAAATGTTTTCTTCTATTTGCATGTGGAAAGTAGTCATGTGTTGTGTACATACGTTTGTTTGTTGTAGAAAATGTCAAAAGTAAAATTTGGTCATGGTAATGAAAGTTATGTTTTACTTTTTTGTACAAAATAACAACCCCTTTCATATATTTCCTTTTCATATGTTTCCAGAAACGGAAAGCAGAGTCAGTCTCACTGGCATCTCAGGGTCCCACGGCACCATCAGTGCCTTCCCTCCCGAGCTCTACGGAGGCCTCACAGGCGTCTGTATTCCCAGCAGTGGTTCGGGAGTCTTTCACTACAAAGGCCAGAGAAGAGCACGAGCAGCTCACGGTAGCAGCCTTCTTAAACACAGCCCCCCATCCCACTGTCCAACAGCATCCGCAGGTGTGGTTGTCATGGTGTCTTTTACTTTTTTTATAATAATTTAATAATAATTCATAAATATCAGTGACGTGTGAGAAAGTCATGTGTGTTTGTGTTTGCTTGACCCTGGCAGAATGGCACGACCCGTCGTCTCATCCCGTCCCAGCCTGGGAGAAAGCGCAAGAACTGCGGCACGGATGAGGTAAGCACTGCAGAAAGGGACAGGTCCTCTGTCCTCGCCACTACACATGCCATGACAAATCATAACCCAGCCATACCATTTAAAACCATGTTTCCATGATCCATGTTCATTTTATCGTTTTAAAATATTTTTTTGCCCATTTTGTATGGAAGTTAAACTATATGAAAATTACAATTAAAATGTAATATGCAAAATGGCAATGTAATCCTAAATTTGCATCTACATGTTCCACTCATACAAGCAACGCTGAGTTAAAAATTCAAATGCAATAATTCCGTTTACATTTGTAATCAAATCAAATATATTTGTAATGTGGTACATGTCTCTTCATATTTAATTTACACATACATTTAGCCTTTATTTAAATGAAAATGTATTTCATGAATTGAATGATCAAGTTTTGTGCAAAGGTCTCAAAATTATAATTAAAATGTTTTTTTACTTAATATGCATTTGCGTTCTGTGATAATGCGTTTGCAATGTAATTTTCAACCTCACCACCACTAAAAAGATGTCAAAATTCAAATGTTAAAGGGGAAATAGCGCCTCTCCTGTTTGCAATAACATTACGATACAAACAGTGCTCAGTCTGTGTCAAATGCATTTTGAAAATGCATTCCGAGCAGAATGCATTTTCATGGTCTTCCATTAGTCAGCCAATCAGATTCCACAGCCCCCCCACTTTATTCAGCCAATTGGGTTCCACAATTTTCCACTTCAGGCCGCAGAAGCACTCATTAGTTTAATTCAAAGGGTATCAGATGAGTCCTTATGGTGAATTTACACTCAATGAGTGTGAAAGGTTAATGGATCGACTGGCAGACTTCTCTGCCACTGATGTGACTATTATTGCAAAATTGAGAGCTGTGGCAGAGCAGCTAAGTTTGCCTCGAACTACGGTGGTAGGACAGCCTTCCTCCGTGAAGCTTGCACTTAACTATAGTTCTGGAGGAGGCAGATGCCAATTGTATGTCACTCGCTCACATTGGTTTAAATTATGCTGATGGCATGGATAACAAAAGCATACACTGATAAACAACAATTTTTTTTACTTCGTCTGCCACTGTAGATAAAGCCTGCTGTAATGTAAATGCAACATGTTACCATCAAACAGCATTCTGTTAAATGCAAAACTCCCTGCTGTGGTTCACCCAGCAGATCAAACAATTAACAAACAAAAGTTATAAACTATATTTACACACATCCTGCAAATGGCACTTTGGGCATAACCGAGTGGCCGATACAGTCTCTACAGAAAGAAGTCTTCGGATGCCAGTCATCAGAGGCAGGTGCCACTTCTGGAGAGCACATGCCGCCCCTGTGGCATTAACTACAAACGGCGGAGGTGTTTATACTTGCCGCATTTTAGTTAAGCCTTAGACCACAGAGAGTGGTCTACAGTTCACAGCAATCCATCATGCCAGTGAATTGGTCAATTTGTCTGACGTGGACTTTGACTTTTTTTTTTTTTTTTTTTTTTGAACCCTGACATCATTACTGACCTGCGTGTTAGCCCCAACGTGTTTTGTGTTGAGGTGGTAACGAAGGGTGGAAGTGCTCCTGTGATAAGCGAACTCCTTCCTACATAAAGTGCAAATAACACTATTGCTGTTTGTACTTCCATCTGGAAGTTTCTTATATTTAAATTTCCCATACACCAGCGTAGCCTCTTCAGTCATCTCCATCATGCTCATCTTATTGTGCGTCCATATAATCTGTATGCCTGGAACTCGTGCACTGAGAAACATTCCACGGTGCAAAAGTGTCTCATGCATTAAAATGTGTAAATCTTTTTAGTTTGTTACTTTCCCTGTAATTAATTAATCGAAATTAACGTGTTAAAAGTCCCACCACTAGTTTTAATATTGACACAGATTAACTTCCATAGTTTTGGCTGCATTGTCATTGAGTCATGTTTTTTTTAATGAGTTGAATGTTGGCCATTTTTGCCATTACATTGGTCATCTGTCATGCTGTAAAATCTGTTTGGGTTTGGTCGCAAGATTCACACAGAGGACTCTCTTTGAATACTCTGGCATGGCCATTGGAAGTGCCTCATACATGAAACAAACACATGCTAAAGCTACATACTACCATGTACTCATGTGCATTACACCTGAGAGTTGATGCTTCTGCCCAGCCCTGACAACACACGCTATTAACCACATGCCCCACACATTAACACTACGTGATGAGCAGCGAACAGAAGACCAGAACTTGCGTCCCATGTGATCTTGCTAAGCAAATCCCCAGCTCGATTTTTAAAGAACTCAACGTGTTGTGCCACAACCTTTCCCAAAGCCTTTGCCACCCATTGTGTTTCTCTGACAGATTATAAAGGTATTCCAGTATAACAGCCCCCGCAACGCCAGTGCCTTTCTACCATCAGGAGAGGTTCGTCTCATTTATTTATCGTTACCCTTTTGGTGTGTGTATGTAGATGGATAGGGAGCAGGGCCACACACACACACACACACACACACACACACACACACACACGAATGTTTACAGAAAGTAAATGTGTTTAGATCAGTGTAGCTCATATTTTTAGATTTAGAGCTGAGAGGGACATTGTCTGCTCTGGGAGGGTTTGTACTTACAGATTTCAGATTTGAAACCTATTCACATTAATGACATGATGGATGTTCTTCCATCAGTTGCTCGGGGTCGGTCTCATTTTGGGGTCTTCATCTGTAAGCATTCAACAAGAAGGTTGTTTACAGAATGTAAGTGTAATGATTAAAAGTGTAAGACAATTATGAGCAAGGGAAAATATACAATATCTTTGTAATTACAGCAAGGCCTTATGAATTGTTTTCCATAGTCGGGTAATACATTTTTATTATTTGAAACGCCACATTGCGATTGGTCACACCATACCATACCACACCCCCCCCCCCCCCCCCCCCCCCCCCCCCCCCCCCCCCCCCCCCCCGGCAGGACTCGCAGGACAGCCTGGATGGAATCCCCTCAGCACCCCGCATGACTGGCAGTTTGGTGTCAGACCGCAGCCATGACGACATTGTCACGCGCATGAAGAACATCGACTGTATCGAGCTGGGCCGCCACCGTCTGAAGCCCTGGTACTTCTCGCCCTACCCCCAGGAGCTCACCACTCTGCCCATCCTCTACCTGTGCGAGTTCTGCCTCAAGTACCTCAAAAGCCTGAAGTGTCTGCAGAGGCACCTGGTGAGGGAATCATCTAACCCTAACCCTAGCTTTAAATACTTAGAATAGAGAAGTACTATTTGTGGACATACTGTTGTATACAAGTTGCTGTGGTGTAGTCTAGAGTTATATAATTTGTATCATTATGAAAAATCTGTTGAATTTTAGTCTTTGTTTTGTTTTGTACAGACAAAATGCAATCTTCGGCATCCCCCAGGAAATGAAATCTACCGTAAAGGAACCATCTCCTTCTTTGAAATTGATGGCAGGAAAAACAAGGTGATTTCTACTTGTAATGTAATGCTTCAGAGAGGGTCTGGTAGTTTACCTCATGCAACCCATTCAGCTGATCTCAAGAACAGTCAGTAACCAAGCTAAGTGTTAAAAGGAATATCTTCCATAGGTTCATGACTTCTGGACATTATATCCACTTTTTTTGGTAATTTGTTTTACAGACGTACTCCCAGAATTTGTGTTTATTGGCAAAGTGCTTCCTGGACCATAAAACCCTGTACTATGACACAGACCCCTTCCTCTTCTACGTAATGACAGAGTACGACAGCAAGGGGTTTCACATAGTTGGCTACTTCTCTAAGGTAACGAACGCCTTTAATCACAAATACTGCACAAACACAAAGGTTCTTCATAGATTTTTTTGTTTGCTTAGCGTATTGGCACAAAATAGGGCTGCCACAAACGATTATTTTTATAGTCAACTAATCACCGATAAATTTTTATGATTAGTCGACTAATCGGATCATATGTGAATTGAATATAAAGCATACAGCTTATCGCACTAGAATGTAACTGCTATTATATAACCACCATTAGATTTCAGCTATATGCTAACTAAAAATAAAAACAATTAAGATGGTTCATTAAACCTTTAATGAAATATGCAGATTGTTGCAGCAATTATTAATATAAGGATAAGGCACTGGCAAATTATATCAAATTATGTAGGTACCTGAAACTAAGGAATTATTCACAGAAATAAAGTTTTGGTCTCACTGACGTTACAGAAAACACATGAATGTGTGCTAAGGCTAATGAAACAAATCACCATTGCTAATATTAACTAATGTTAATTGTTAATGCTAATGTTACACAAATTTTAGCAGCTAACTAGCAATTTAGCTTACTGAGATAACAATCCCTCTTCATCATTGTCACAATCAGCCACAACATCCTTTTAACGGGCTTGTGCATCGAGGTTGTGCTGCCGTGGAAGGCAAGTTCTGCATTGCACGCGTTTCGGAACCCGGCTACGGAACTCAAAAGTGTGGGATGACTAAGAAAATGATCGCACACTTTTGAGTTCCGTAGCCGGGTAGCCATGATACCAGAGCCTGTCTGTATAACATCCTGGGATGTCGTCCACTGCCTACCCTAGTTTCCACTACTGCGCATGTGCGTCAAGAACAGAAAGGTAGACGCAGCAGTGGAAACTGCCGCAGCTGTTTGGAGAGAAAAAAGTAAAAATAAATTAAAAAGCGAAAAAACCACGACGCATTGACTATTAAATTAGTCGTCGACTATTTTAATAGTCGACATAATCGTGACTAGTCGACTAATCATGGCAGCCCTAGTTCTGAACAGGTCCAAAAGTTATTTCATGTTGTCTGTATATGCCAATTGTCCAACCTTGTGTGGCTTGGAACTCTTTTAAAGGAGAAAGAGTCAACAGAGGACTATAATGTGGCCTGTATTCTGACATTACCACCATATCAGAGGAGGGGCTATGGCAAACTGCTGATCGAGTTCAGTAAGTTTCTTGGAAAAGCAATACTCGTATTAATATTTGATGCCGTTTACCCACATTTGTTAAGTCTTTTTCTTTTTGGCTGTGTTGTGCCCCTAGCCGTACCACCCAGCTCAGGTGTCCTCTGTTTCCATCTCAGGTTATGAGCTGTCGAAGGTGGAGGGGAAGACGGGCACCCCAGAGAAGCCCCTCTCTGACCTGGGCTTGCTCTCTTACCGTTCCTACTGGTCACAGACGATTCTGGAGATCCTCATGGACCTCAAATCGGACAATGGAGAGCGACCACAGATCACCATTAAGTACGCCTCTGGCCAATACACACTACACATCATGTCCATTATATTATCTTCTAATGGGTTTCAAAAACATAGGGTCTTTTTTCTGAACCAGGATGCCCTATGTGTAATAATGCACTTCTTGTTTTGTTCATAGTGAAATTAGCGAGATAACCAGCGTAAAAAAAGAAGACGTAATATCAACATTACAGTACCTTAACCTCATCAATTACTACAAGGTAATGTCACATCACAGATCATGTTTTTGTTCTGATAAATGAAACAAAACTAAAATATTGTATTTTTTGCTTTTTCTTCAATTAAGGTTTTCTATTTTATTTATATTGTGCATTTTACAACATGCCACAAAGCAACTTTACAAATGCATGGGTCCAGATCCCTACTGAGCAAGCCAGGGATGACAGGAGCAAGGAAAAACTTCCTTTGTGAGAATTGGGAAGAAACGATGGGAGAACCAAGAAGCCCATTTTTATGGTCCTGTATCTAGGCGCAGTCCCTCCAGTGTGGATGTTGGACTTGGGTAGATGACAGCATTGGCATGTTTGTTGGCGGTATCGTTTTGTCCACTGGCAAGCCAGAGCATTGTTTAGGCGTTTTATGGAATTGTCTTTGTAGAAACATGTAGCCAAGATGCATATTTAGAATGCAGGTTAATAGAGGTCAAAAAGGCGATCGTAGAGAAGTACGAAAAACTCATTCGTGTGACTGACTTGACATTGGAATTAATTGGATATGCTAGATTATTTTGTCCAAACATTACCCTTATACAGTATTACTTACCTAACAGTATAATCGTTGATCATTTTTGTAGGTAAATAGGGGAATACATGGTTCTACACCATCAATTTTTTTACCAATTAATTGGAGGTGGAGGTGACCACTGGAGGTGACCACAGTTATGAGGGCTCACTGAGCTATTGTCGTCCGCCCCCCCCCCCCCCCCCCCCCCCAATCATCATTGCAAACTAGAGTGAACCCATGACATGGCTGGATGACAGCATCAACATCTCAGATTACCAGAAGACTCAATGACTCTGAGCTCTACACCTTCATATGCAGTGCATTAACTGAAGGCTTGATTAAATATGTGAGTCTTAAGCCTAGATTTAAGGATTGGAACTGTGTCTGAGTCTCTGATTAGAGCTGGAAAACTTCCATAACTGTGGGGCTTTAAAAGAGAAGGCTCTGCCTCCGGCTGTAGTCAAATAAATTTTATATTTAACCAGGAGCTACTGCCATGCCAAGAGAGTAGAGACAAAATCATGAACCAGTTTCTCTGCATCTCATAGTGAAAGTAAATGTCTCAGCTTGGCAATATTACGTAAATGGCAAAATGCACCATTTAACATTGCATATGTGTGTGTCAAATGAAAGATCAGAATTGTGACCCCTAAGCGTTTCACAATATATTTAGGTGTTACTGAAAAACCATTTAGAGTAAGTGGAATATTAGACAAATTGCTTCTTGCAGCTTTGGGTCCAAGGAGGAATTACTCCGTCTTATTGGAATTTAGAAGAAGAAAACTAGACACCATCCAGTTTTTTATTTCCTGGATGCAGTTCTCAATTTTGGGAGTAGTATTGGAATCATCTGGACTAGAAGATCTACCATCATCTGCATAGCAATAGAAGCTAACACCATGCCTATGAATGAATGTCCCTAATGGTAGCATATATAATGAGAATAATGTGGGACATTATACCTTTTTGCGTCCTCAGCATTCATTATGTACAAGGACAAATTAGTATTGATCTGTCAGGTAGAATTTGAACCAAGAGAGTGTTTGACCTCTTATTGCCAATAAGTGACTCCAGCCAATCCAGTAGGATCTTGTCGTTGATGGTGCCGAAAGCAGCACTAAGGTCTAAGTAAAATAAATGTGTCCTAGATCAGAGGATATTGAGAGGTCCTTTACTACTTATTCGACGCAGTTTTGGTGCTGTGGTGGGGTCTAACTTCAGACTGAAATGTTTCAAGGTCATGATTTCTCTGCAAAAAAGTAGAGAGCTGCAGAGAAAATGTCCTTCTATGGTTTCGGTCTTTTGCCTCTATGTGCAGTTATTCACTGTCCGTCAGTGCCAAGAGGAATCTGTGGAAAGTAAAAAAAAAAAAAGTGAAAGCTTGAGAAATTCAAGCTTTGAAGGAGAATTTGAAGGATTCATAAATTAGCACAGCATTTTGCCAAGGACTTAGAGTTGTTGTCTAGCAGGATGAAACTAGAAGTGCCGTTTGAGCCATGTGAATATGCTCACTCTTCTCTGCTGTCATTCTCAGGGTCAATATATTCTCACACTCTCAGAAGACATCGTTGATGGCCACGAACGTGCCATGCAGAAACGGCATCTCCGCATTGACCCTAAATGCCTACATTTTACCCCAAAAGACTGGAGCAAGCGAGGCAAGTGGTAGACCTGGAGAAGACACTGTGAAGCCCCAATACCCAGATACCCAGACTCGGACAAATCCAGAACGCTGGGGGGATGGCCTCTTGATAACACGCCTCACACTTTAAAAATGAATTGGAATTGGGTGGGGGAGGGTGACTCAAAAATATTAGGGAAAGAACTTTGCTGGAGCAGGAACTGTTGCCCGTTGTTCTAGTGGTTGTGCTTATATGCTGAACAAGCATCATCAGACTTTGTGTGTTGTCACTTTGTGCACTTTATGTTTACACGAGCACAACAGTTAAAACCGAGACAGTGGAGTTGTGTGTCGTCTTGGAGAAGAATCACTTCTTCAGAGCTGCTTTGTAGTTCTGTGCCGTCGTTCACAGCTCTCCTCTCTGCTTTAGCGGGGCTTTGTCTGGACTTTTGATTCGCCCATTCATCAAGTCATACTGAATGCATTAATTGATCATTTATAAAAAAAAAAAAACCTTTTCTTATTACTCCTGTATCACAGTGTTAAAATGTATCAGCTCAAATGGCTATCTGTAATTGCTTTTGGACGTAAGAGGCGTTTTCTACCAGCACAACCACCTGTGGAACCACCTTCACAGACTCTGCCACTCTATCTAACATTGTACATAATCTCTCTCTCTGTATCTCTTTTGTAATGGAGGTTTTTAAAAGTGATATGTCTGTTTGTGAATTAAAATCTGCATGGGGATGTCCATAAAACAAGCCATGTTGAACTGTTAAAAGATGTACATTTGGATACCTGTACAGAAGTCAATCTTTTTTTTCTCTTTAATGAATGTAAACCAGCCAACACTCATATTAACTGTGTCTTTTAATTTAAACTGAAAACTGTATGTTGTAAAATCTTGTGCATTCTTAGAGATATGTAACAAGAAATACAGACTTCTATTAGTATGTTTTTTCAATAACAATAAGTTGTTCCCAAAAAGACTTTCTAGTGTCACTAGTGAACAAGTGTATTGTGTTGTTTTTTTCCCCTCCCTCATGTGCAGTTAGCTCAGGCCCACCATGTCACTGATCAACCTTATGTCATTTCTCCTAACCTGCCCAAGTAAGGAAATGCCACAAAGCAGAGTCCCTGTTGACTGCAGCAATAACAGCCATTTCCTGTTTTACTGTTTTTATAAATATACAGTATGGCTGAAATCTCCTGAAAAGTGCCTGTAAAAGTTTATTCTGTTCAAGCATTATCATATGAGTGGTGTTTCCCCACCCACCATATGGCCTGCTGCAGTTTTGCATACGTATGCAGTTATTGGATGTCAGCAACTCTTTTATAACCTATGTGTACAAATTCACTTTTCACATGCGTGCAGGATTTGTTCTGCTGGTTTAATACAGTGGCTTAGTTGCATTGGCAAAAAGTGTGTTGCTTAATAGTTGCATGTGTTAGCTGTCAGTTTGAGCTTAAATTATCATGTAAAGCGTGTGTATTTGAGTCCTGTTATGCTGCGCACACTATAAAAACGATGTTTAAATTCAGTAATGAGTGCTATAACTATGAGGTAACGTAGTTGCAATAGCAGTAGTCTTTATGGTCAAGTGTGTTAATAGAGGTTTCGACCAGATGACTCCACATTGACTGCGCTGGCATTAATTTTTGCTTATTGTTCAGTAACTGACAGTATTGCAGGACAGCTGGTTATCAGTTCTGTTTTCCTGAAAATCTTAGTGTCTGATTGTTTGATATTTAGAGGATCTAGTCCAAGTTTTAAACCGTCTGGAACCTCCAGATAGACGATATGTACAATCATTCAGGCACCCTTGCCCAAATGACACTCTTTTTATACAGTGTATATATATGCAAAAGAATTCTGCATTTCATAGCAATCAAACAGTTAAAAGTAGACAGGGTCTGAAGTGTGAGCTCGAACAGTGTGAATATTACAGTATTAAATCCAGGGTCAAGTTATGTTTTTCTGTAATATCAGCATGGAAGCTCATAGGGTATCAGTAATGCATGCAGTAAAAGTGCATGAAAGCCTCCTTTATTAAATACATGATACAGAGGAAACGGCAGAAGATTTAAACAAACATTCTGTTTTCATATTGATCCATAGATTCAGTGTGGTGTTCCTCAAATAAGATATCTCCACCATTCTTAACTAGCCAATCGTTCTTGAGCTTTGTTATTTACATAATGACAAATAGGACAATATAAGCCATGGAAATGTAAAAAGAAGTTGAAAAAACTGCTACACAGGCCATATTAACCATATTAAGGGTTAATAACGATCCCAGCAGTGGCAGTAAAGAAGAAACGTTGGTTAAAATTCCCACACAATGCACAATCAATTATTTGGGAGAAAAGATCAAATGCAGTTCATTAAAATTCTCAATTTGAAACCATTCCGTAAAGGGAGCATGCAGTCATTCCTGCATAGGAACCGATCTGAGCTCACAAGACCAGCAGGGCCAGTCAAGTTTGAATCAGATTCAAAAACACTCAAAAACAAATACTTTAAAAACTATTTTGTAGATTCCTTGATATTCTATACGTAAACATGTATCATAGGCAGCCTCACAATTTGGCCTAGGACCACTAGGTCATGGCCTAGGGGTGAAATAAACAGAATGCATAATTATGCGTTATGCTGTTCTGCATGCTGCCCAACTCTAATGAAAGGTAAACATTGAATTTTGACGTTTACATATTCTTTGTGTTACTTGTGTGCAGTTTCAAATTTCCGAATACAACTGAACTCAACAGTTGTTGGCTTGTTGTTTTTTAACTTTAGACTGAAAAGTGCAGGTGCAAAAGGTCAGGAGGACAAGGGGGCGCTGAATAGTTTTTGGCCTTGGGCATGTTGCAGCCTAAAGATGGCCTGTTATTTAAATGGTTTGCTGTGGTGGTTGCCTGCAGTGACGAAGACATCATGTGTTGTGATTGGTGTGTGTGATTACTTATTTCTGGATGTTTGGCTACTACGGACGAGGATTAGGGCCACTATAAAAAAAATGGGGCATTGGGAAAAAAAAGGGCAGCCAGAATTCTGAGATTAAAGTCAGAATTCTGTCACAAATTATAACAATATCAGTAGATTGGTTATTGGTTACCGCTAGGGGGTAACTGAAGTGGCTTTTAAACGTGATCAGACTCTTAAAGCGAACCTAATAACGTAATGATTTCTCAGTAGTGTATCAATTGCAAAATGTTTTGGCAAATGTTTTTTTTTTTCAATAATATAATATTTTGTAAATAAATAAACCATGTAATAAAGGTATGTTAAAATTATTAAAGGCTGATTTTAAAACTTTGCTAAACACACAAAAAATTGAACATGTAGATTAACATATTAACAGGTAGTTTGTATTTCTTTTGGTTCATTTATTTACATTTGGATTTACTACAGTCTGGGCATTTTAATGCTGCCATTCACTAGTGGCCACTAGATGGAGCCACAGTGTCGCCAAATTGATACAATTCAATACAACCTTCTAAATATCTGCATTTAAGATTTCATGAGTTTAAAATTTTTTATCACCGCATCAAAATCCTTAGATTACTTAATGGATTTGTGTAACTACAGCAAACTGTTATATGTCTAAAGCAATAAATGTATTACAATGAATGTTAGATTTGTATAGCGCCTTTCAGAATACCCAAGGCGCTTTACAATTTAACACAGGTACAAGTTACAGATAACAAATCACACACACACTGGCGAAAAGCGGCAGCCAATTGTGCACAGCGTACTCTCTACTGGAGGCCACAGCCCCCTGGGGGACTGAATGGGGTGCAGGAAGGGGAGAGAGTACAGACCCTAGTGGCAGAGCACCATCCACCACTGGGCATACAAGCACACACACACACACAGGGAGAATTTATCAGGGACTGCCAATTTACCTAACCTCCATGTTTTTGGACTGTGGGAGGAAACCCACGCAGACACAGGGAGAACATGGAAACTCCACTCAGATAGGGACTTGAACCCAAGACCCCAGTGCTGAGAGGCAAACGTGCTAACCACCAAGCCACTGTGTTACCCTACAATGCTATACACCACTTCCCGTTTCCTGTCGTGTGTCTGTTTCTTTTGAATATACCTGTGCAAAAGAGAGGTGATAGAGGTGAACACCCTGAAACAGCATCAGTAAAGTCAGTGAGGTGGTGAGGTGGAGAGTCTTTGTTTGTACTGGTATAACAGAACAGCTTAATTTAAGAGTAGTACTTTGTGTAGAGACAGTTAAATTAGTATGAGTTGGCTGGAACATGACTTTGATACTCAAACATGTCTTGAACATGGTCAGGTCTACTTGCTTTATTGGGATTTCAGCTCTCTTTCAGTCTGCCATGGAGTTAGGGTGATTCTCCATTGTGTCCTCAGAATGTCACAACTGAAAATACAGAACTGAAATGGTTTTTATATCATCCATTCCACTTATGATTCTTTTGTACTGCTGGAATGATGGTTATGGCTTTGAAGCATGTTGAGATGTTGGATGCAATAGCCTCGTGTGAACTGATCATGGATTCTCTGATTTTCCTGCATACTCTAAAAATATAGGTAAACTGAGTGAAACCGAATATCTTAACAGAGGACACAAACTCCACAGGCAGGTTGAATTGAACCTCACAAGCTGATTAGTATTTCAACAAATAACTAACTTTTGTGATCCTGCAATGTAGTCTATTGTGGAGTGTAGAAGTAAGCTAGGTGTCATTTTTAGAGTCGGTTTTTGTTTTTTTCTATGACCTCAGCCAAGTCAAAGAAATGGATCAAATAAAGAATTAATATAAATTCAAAAGGAACACAGCTTATTCCGTTTTCTCCTTTATTTTGAAGTTTTTTTTACTTTTGATTTCCCTTTAATCATCAGATTAAATTAAAGTTAGGCCTAAATCAGTTTCAAGCATAACAGTATATGATATGTGATAGCCCTATATGTGATATGTTCCTGCCCGTGATCTAATTTTTAGAAATCCTGAAAATCGTTACATGGAGGTCTGCGAACGGCAGTTTGATCGATAATCCTTAAATATTGTTGCAGGTTATCAGAGCACGTTTACTTCACTTCAGTAATAAATGTGTGCTGTGGGCAAGCATCGGAAGCACTTACATCCCCATTCGGTACGCCACGAACAAACGATGAAGATGAATAAACAACCAAATTAGCTGTTTTTGTTTATTTATTTTGATTTGGTCCATTTGAAGAGTTTTAGCTGAGCCCGTAAGTCAATTTCGCATAGAAAGTTCTTGGCATGTAAACACAAATAAAGACTAAGAGAGAACAGGAGGGTTTGTTGTGCAGTAGGTGCCTTTGCCTGAACTGCATCCCACTTGTCAATAGTTCAGTAAAAAATACAGTGTTCGTTAGATTCATATAGTTTATTGTGTAAAAAAGTATAATTGGAGTTCGTTTTTTAAAGAAGTCTCATAAAATGATTTCAAAGGAAATGTGCATTATTAAGATAAACAAAACAAACCCACACAAGAACAAATTGCAAAATTAAATAAATACATTTCTTAATAAATACACCAATAAATAAATCGATATATCAATAAATAAATATTACTTTATCGAACAAAAACATAAATGTCTACTACAGTTTTTGGAACGTTTTCAGGCTGAATTGATTAAATCTATCTAAATCATATTCAAGTATTCTTCCGTAACAACAACAATGAACGAGAACGGAGATATGGATTAAAAGTCTATTGTTAAATGCTTGATTTAGATAGTCTGAGACAGTAAAATCATCTGCCTGGTTTCTGTCGGGTGATATTTGTTAATGTGTCTTGTTAACCCAGGGGATGAGAAGAAGTTGTCTCCACAGAAGCGACACGGAAACACATCACCTGACATCTGTGAAGACTGCTCTGCCGTCGGAAATTTCGGGCTTAAATCTGGAGACTCTTTTTTTGTTAGGACGCTGGACTCTCTTGCACCACCAATGCTATTTTTATTTGCCTCTGCAGATAACAGACCCTGTGTCGAACTTGCGGCTTTTCGGTTGTGAAGCGCAAGATGTTTCCTCAAATATGCTTGTCGTCGGAACTTCTTGGAGCACTGAGGGCAGCTGAACGGCATTTCTTCATCCGAACCCGAGTCAGACAGCGATGGCGGTGGGCTGGGATCCGGCCGGGCCATACCGCTTCGTCCAGCAGTCGGGCTTAGGTGACCGTCCTCTCCCTGCGCGACATCGTCGCTGTGCACGCCCTTGGGTTTGTGCCATCGCCGGTGAGAAGCCAGGTTAGCGGGGCAGCTGAACGTTTTTTCACATTCGGTACATCGGTACTCGACGCGCACAATGCGAGAACACTTATGATGGGCGAGGGTGAGAGGGTCGGAGTACCTCTCCTTACATAACTGACAAATGAACTCTCCCAGTGGGCTGCTGGTGCTCGAGCGCTGCTTGGAATCTTCTTCTGGGTCTTCTTTAATCCGGAGACCCAGTACGGGTGAGGTAGTGAATTCATCCCGGCTGTTCGTTCTTTTTTCCGGAGGATGGGAACCCGAACACCTGCGCTTCTTAGAGCCCGACTGTTTATTTTTACTGTTTGAGGATGTTGGCCGTTTAATAACACTCGACGACGGGTCTCTGAAGGCAGAGTCTAGTTTCGTTGTCATCTCAGGCAGCGATGGCGATACCGGCGAGCCGCTGACGGCAAAACTGCCGAGCACTGGCTCAAGGAAGAGCTCGATTTGCGTCGGAGATCCAGTGTTGCCCTTCTGATCCGTGGTATCTGATGAGATATACTGGTCTGTGTATTCCTCGCTGTCGGGGCGAGTAGGACTGAGTGAAGGAGCAAAGGCGGCTTCAGGCTGTCCACCAAAGCACACCCGACTCGGCGTCCTCTGATCAACGCTGTTGCGCTCAGAGGGAAGTGTTGGAGTGCTTAAAGCTGGAAATCCGGAATTTAACAGAAGGTTTTGCGCCTGTGATGGGTCATCCTCTTCTCGTACTCTGTACGAAACTGGCCCAGCCTTTTTGGAGCGTTTGATGAGGAAACCCTTTGGCATGGTGACAGCCGAAGTTCTATTAAAGTTAGTCACCCTGTGTCGAGGGTTTTGGAAAGCCCTAGTCCGCGTTTGGATAAGAATGAGCAAGCTGCGTCCCGTATAGTTAGCGCTTTGAGGCTCTTGGCCACACTGAACTCCTTGCCCCTTGTTTGGCCCCCTTTTAAAGGCACTAGGCGCGCGCTGTGCGTCAGTTAGGACGCAGATGGCTGCGATCCAGGCGTCAATAGCGGGGCCCGGCAACATGATCCACTCCAGGTCTCAGAGGAAAAGAGCGGCAGATGTCAGTTCTCCCTCCCCTCCCCCGGTGCCATACACCCTGTCTCCTCCGACCCCCTCCCGACCACTTGCCCCGTCCTTGACGGTCCCTCACCATTATGTAAATCAGGCTTTGCCACACTCCAAGCTTATCCAACCTTTATTCACCAATCCCCCTCTGGGACTCTATTCAACGTACACGTGCCGAATCTCTCCGTCCATTCATCAAAACGAAGGAAGGAAAATGAGGAGGGGAGGGTGTGTTGTTTTGAGCTACGTAGTGGGTAACGTTACATTTGTGCGCTGTTGTAAAATAATAAAGATTATAAAGCACAAAAAAACTTTCAGGGAGAAAATGGTAATGCTATGTACGGCCTACTTTCGCACATTACTTTCACATCTAATAATCATTTCACATTAAATAATCGAATATTATTTAATATTATTTAAAGTTGAGTATATGTTCATTTGCTTATTTATAAATACAGACCTGGAGATAAATAGTATTAGTTAGGGGAGGAACTAATGTAAAGAATTTTACGAAACAAATGTATGTAAGTTACAAAAATACACCACAAAGTTATTGTGAAAAAACGAAAACGTTGAAGAATTCTTTCGGCAACCAATGCACTCCTGTCTAGATGCTCCAAACTCACTCCCCTGCCGCCAAACGTCTGAACCAAACAATGGCAGCGGTCTGTCATCTTATTGTTATCGAAATTAACAATTTTCATCACACGTCCGCAATCTGGCGAAAGACGACATCACATAGGCCTACACAGCCCCTCCTCCGCAAGACTGGGACGTTTGTGAATATTCGATCGGCTTGCCGGGCACCTCCTGTAGCATTAATGTTTTCAAGTGCGCCAACGATAACGGTTGGAATAATAAAGCACAACGGTTTTAATTTGACGAAGAGCTTTGTTTGTGCATGCGCATAAATCTTCACCATTATTGACTGCTTTACATAATTTCCTTCGCTTATCCGCATTTCTACCCAAAGTATGCATTTCGCTCCGTCACAACACCATCACTCATAGAAGTGAGCCTACCTTTTTAAATTCAACTTTATGCAAGGCTCTTTGTCTGATTTAAACTATATGCGTAAAGCACTTACATACAAATATCCAATAGCGGTAATAATATGGAAAAGCATCGGTATCTTACGCTGGATGGACGTTGGCATATGTCATTCACATTGGCATCGTACGTAAAGGTGACAGTGGCACATGCCAATTGCGTCGACATTTTGTTTTGAGGCACTGACATGTGCATATGCTGAAGTCACCGACATTCCTTATGTGACATTAAATATATATTTCACTTCGTGGTGGAACACTTGGTTGGAAGCAGTCTGTGTTTACTGAGCACACTGTTGTTAAGGCGCCTACTTTTATCTAGCACACACATGTTTACGCTGCTAGTGAACGGTTACTTTGTTACTTTGCTAGTTACTTTGTAAACGGGCCTTAAGGCATTAATATACACATTAGCATACCATATTAGTTAGTTCATAATCCAATATCAGTGTTCATGGACAATTGAACAACAAGCTGTTATCATGCTAACATCACGATAAATGTCCGCGTCATGCAGATGAAGCCGAGAACTGAGTCATTTATAGTTGCCAGGACCTAAAGGAAAGGTGGGAGGTATGCTACATCCTATGACACAATTTACTCGTCTTTAGTGCCAGATGTTAGGAGTAACTCTCCTCGAGACCATCACTTCCAAGACGTCGACATACCACACTGCTGCAGTGCAGCATCAAACGTCATTACTGCATGTGATGTTCAAATGACTCTGAGCAACACTGCATATAAAGCACTTGAATACTTGACGTTTAAATCAAAACAATATGTGACTGTCACATATTCATTATCATAAAATATGTGTCTATACATTGGCACCTGTACATGTTGGTGGGTATATATTTACAGTCGTATGCAAAGTTGGAACATCCCTGATTAAGTTCAATATTTTATTGATTTTCCAACAATAAATTAACAGCCTCTGCACTGAACAAACGTATGCACATTTTAATTAAATATTGTTTTTGTCTTACCAAAAAAGTTACATTTATTATATAAATTGAAATTACGCACTAAAACCTGTCACAAATACTATATTTAAGTTTGTAGAGGATGTTTTTAAATTAGAAGATCATCAAAACATGGAATTTGTCTGGGGCCATTGAAACATTTGCATAACAGTGAACCACTACAAACTGGTCCACATGTCTCAGGAGTAGCATAAAACGCCATATGGAAATTACTCGTTCAAATGTTCTGATTGGTCCTACTTGTGGGCGGGGTTATTCTTTTTTAGTTTTTTAATACACTGACAGTATCACCCAACTGTAAGATGTTGAAGCAACTGCATATGACAGTATCCCCAAAACCTAGCGACTCTAAATGGATGCCATCGATGCTTTTGACATGTCCCACTGCCACCCGTACATAGGATACCGATGCCACTGGCGTATGCCTACGTCCCCCGAGCGTAAGATACCGATGCTTTCCATGTTATTATTGCCTCTTCAAATGTCAGTGGGGCTTGTTTTTATCCACTTGTGCTGTTTCTACGCCCAGTAATGTAACAGATGCTGCCTTCAAGCGACAGTAGAACATAACCCACACCATACAACGCTACATACTTTTGCATTACACTCATCCCTTCCCTCCGTCTCGTTTTCTATCGCTGAGACGACCTCTCCCCCCATCCCACCGCCCCTCCATCGCACACGCCACCCACCCCAATCCCGTGCGTTATCCTCCCGCAGCCGTTGTGCGGTGTCCCCCAACCGGTCTGTTGTCTCGAGGGAATGTTGATTGTTATTGGATTTTTTTCGGCCTCTGGGGGGAAAGAAACAAAAAAGAGGGTAAGAGCGCGAGGCGGATTGCGGCACGGAGTGGAGGGGGTGCACGGACTCACTCCCCATTCTTTTACTTTCCGCCTTTGTTGGAATTGGAAGTTTGAGCGTGTGCCTTTGGAGCCACAAGCCACGCGCCCGCGCTGACCTCTTTGACACCGTATTTGCATAAAGCTGGAAAATTGAATTCAGCCTATTCTTAAATGCGGTCTGCGTGTCGTAGCCCATTACCACCGGTTCAGACGGATTCTAAGGCAGTAAAATTAAACGCAGACACAGAATGCACCTCTTTTACATTAACTTAATGAGTAGATGGAGATGACTCGTATAACGAGCAAAACGGACCGTCTTTAAGCCTATATAGATAGTCGTAAAACGTAGTCTTAATTACTATAGGCATAGCCACAAAAACACAATAGGCTATTTACGATTATTAGTAGATTCTGGTAAATATTTCTGCTTAGTTGCTTGTTAGTTGACACAAATGGGAAAATACTCTCTTTCATAATAATAACCAACACCAGACTTACATGTGGACTTAGTTCGCAGTGTAAATATACATTTTAATTTAGTAAAATATAACATTTAATCCTAGTAAATTCCCTTAGATCAAGATAATTCGGGAAGGTTTCATTGAAGGCTTTAAAATAAGCCGTCTTTACCCTTGATTGCCTTGGGGTGACGAGGATGTGAACTGCAGATTAAGATCATATTACCACAGAAACCCTTGTGGTGTCTCCATTTATTTGATGTGTGTTTGTTGTTTCCCTTAACAATAGTCAAAGTGGGACAATGAATTTTCAGTCTTCGTGTAGGATTGCAAATTTCGCTCATCATGAACGTTTCATATTTTTGTTGTTACAGGTCGCCTCTCCACGCCAGCAGTGAAGTTTACGAAATAGGCTAAAGTGCTAAAGTAAAAAAGCCTCATTTGCCAAAATCATTGCTGTGTTAAGGTCGATGAGCGAGAGAGAGAGAGAGAGAGAGAGAGAGAGAGAGAGAGAGAGAGAGAGAGAGAGAGAGAGAGAGAGAGCCACAACAAAGACCATTTAAAATTGAAATTTGTTTTACGATACTTTTGGGAAACCCAGCCCAGCCTAGCCCATATCAAACTCATTCAAGCTATAACCTATTCGCTTTCTATTTCGCTCGCCTTGTGAACTAGGGTAGGTCTACATTAAGGAACGCCAGTATCCTGTTGCTATGGAGAGCGACGCCGGTACATCTCTGATTGGACAGCGGCACTCGCTAGACATGTGCGCCCTGTCCTGTCCTGATTTGCATACAGCTGTACTGTAGTTGCCGAAAGCGTGAATACAGCCTATGGCGAACAAAGAGAGAAACAAACTTGCAACGGGCACAATGATCCCTTCCACGGTCCTCTTTCAGCCATACAGGGGCATACTGAATAGTCTAAAGTACGGAAGGAGGGTGTGTATTTTAAAGCCGCAAATTGTGATCAATTAAGACGGAGTGACAGCGATAACACGCGAGTTGCCAGGCCTCGTGTTATGGAATTCTTTTAGAATTCCTGTTCTAACAGGGACTCGGAGGCTCCCGGGGTTCAGAAACAATCACTAGAAGTAAACAATCGTCACACACATCTAAATACCAACAGTGAAAAAAATGACACAAATCAGAAAAGTAAGCTCTATCTATCTATCTATCTATCTATCTATCTATCTATCTATCTATCTATCTATCTATCTATCTATCTATCTATCTATCGGTGACCTTTTACGAAACTTGAGGAACATGTTTACAATTACTCATGCAGCCTGAATATTGATTAGCTTTTCATAAAAATGAACCTAATTTTATGCTTTTGTGTAAGATTCATTAGACACACCTCTTTACACCTGTTGTAATTAACCTATATGAAGCAGTATGTTAAAAGCAGTCACATAAATGCAAGAACATTAATGCTGTTAGATTACAAAGAAGTGAGAATTACTAACCTAGTCTAAAATGGAACAGGAAGTGAACTATAACATTTACAGAGGAGAAAATAGCAGAACTGTGCCTAAAGGATCAAACGCAGCATGTCAGCCATAGAAAGATAACACTGTTTGTCTTACAGTTCTTGTGTATGTGAATTCATTTGTGAGGGTTAACACATCGGCCAAAATCAGACAGTAAGGCAAAGCAAGATTTTGGTTATGGAGAAGCCATTTACATCGACTTAACACAGTTTGCTTCCCTGATAATAATAATATTTATTATTATGTTGCCTAACAAAACAAGATATCATAGAGAAAAGAATGACAGAAAATGTTAATGAACAATATCAGACTTGAAAGTAGGTAAATAAGTGCAGTCATGGAGAGACTGAGGAAGAGAGGCCCAAGGTTTGGGTGCTGAAGGATCTCCTGCCACAGTGGACTGTCTGCTATGTGAGACAGCAAAAGGTTCATTACAAGATCTGAGAGAGTAAGAAGCTGAGCAAGAGATCAGGAGATGCAGGATTTAATGCAGGTAATATGAACTGAACACCTAGTACAAGCGAGGCTTAAGATGCCTTCTAACAATATTAATGGAGAAGTTGGTTTAGATAGTGGTTTAGATTTAGGACCAAGTAGTACAATGTCTGTTGATCAGTGTATAGCATAAGAATGTCATCATGCATACAAAGCTTTAAATCTGAAATACCATCCAGTAGTGTAATGGTAGGTTATTTTTTGATGTATAACTGGATAGCAATGAAACCTTAGTTCTTGTCGATCATCTAGGTGAGGGATGAGATACAGGTGAGGAAAACTAGGTTAGGTGACCCTGGGGATCACCACACTTAACAGGTAAGATGAAGGATTTGTATGGATCTGAGTGTGATAAACTGTTCAAATTGTATCAATATAAATAGTTAATTATTTACTTTTGTAAAGTATGTGTGTGGGTCCTCCCCCACTGGTACGTCCCAGGGGGATGCAGGTTTTGGGGGAATGGGGTTTGTATATTTCAGCCTAAGGGCTGCACTAGAGGAAAGTTCATGGGGTCACTATAATCAAGAGGAATTTTCCTTGATTCTTTTAGTATTACCCAGTTCTAAATCCAGTTATTACTGTGGTATCTTGTCTATAAAGCTGACTTTTTAATCATGAGAATCAAAACTTATATTTCAAAGTATTTAAACTTTGAAAGTATTTAGAGTTTTTTAAACTTCACTCAACACAAGCTTTGTAAGGTGAGTAGGTCTTATTTTTAGTATGCTCACTCACTCCTGAACAATCATGATTACTGTAATACACACTTACATTAAAAAATTAAGCAAACGCCAGCATAAAATATGGAGTAATGTAACCTGAGAATTGTGGCAGAGGTCAAATTATACAGTAACAAAATATGAAAACAAAATATGACAAAAAAAGCCATATATTCAGACATGATTACAATGTTCCCAGTGGGAATCATGAAGCAATCATATATGAACATTACCTTCTCTAGATAACTTTGTTCATTATGAGATTATAGGTTGATTGCTTGTAAGGATCATTCAGGAGTTCATGCAAGCCAGTGATGTAGGTGAAGATGTGCAGAAGTACAAAAATGCCATAAGATGTTGGAGGTATTGCTACTTGAATGTGTTTTTGAACAGTAAACTGTACACCTATCAATGCTGTTATTACTGCAATATTGAAAAAAATGTTTTATGTTTAATTGAAGATTACTTAAAACACCATCTACTGGTTTAATTTAGCCCTGAACATTGCTTATTGGTTGGTAGTTCCCTAAGTCATGAACTGTCTGTTAATGCCCCTAATCAGCGATTGGCAGCCCATCCCCTTAAATGTGAGTCTGTGAAACCGCGCTCTTTTTCAAATATATGCTGATGGAGACACCCCCACCTTTCCCCCACCCTCCCCTAAGTCTCTAGCTCACTTTTGAGCATTTTTCAAAATTATACAGTGGGTGGAGTTAAGAGCAGATCAAGGAGGGTAGGTACACTTTAATCTGCTACTGTACTGGACTCTATATTCTTCGATTTTAAAGCACAGTTTGAATATGTTATATTGTTATATGTTTAAGCATGCTGAAGCAGCTAAAATGAGCCTCTCCAAGCAAAATTGCAGACTATAGTTTCAAGATACAAGCATCTACTGTGATGCCTCTTTAAAAATGCCAGCATTCTGTCTATTAAGTAATTTGTACATATAGTTGTGCTTTTGTGTGTTTTCCATCCATCAGCATCAAATTACATACAGCCCTGATAACTGCACATTAGTATTAACTTCAAATTACACAAGAAGTAACCAACCTTTTGGCTTATTAGTCACATTAGCTGGGAGATGAAAATCACGCTGGTCAGGCATCATTTTGCCTCTGGTTCCACAACACTGGATTGTTTTAGTCCACACTTTGATTTTCCGTTTGTTACCAGAGCTGTGTCTAAAACTGTGGCCTATTCCCTATTCTATTCCCTACATGATACAGTAAAATGCATACCTATTGTACGGAAGAGAATTTGTCAATTAACAATTTCACTGTTTTGCATGTTAGCTTGTTACTGTGCAACAGCAGAATAAAAAACTTTATAAACACATAAACAACATTAGAAGATTAGAACACGTTAATTGCACAGGGGATGCATCCTTGATGAGACACATGCCTCTTTCCTGAAAAAAAAGATGTCAGCAATCAGTTTGCTCTGCAGCGTAGTGGATAGCAGGCTTGTCTACAAACCCTGCTACATGTGTGAAGCCCGTGAGGTTGCTGCCATCATCCTATGGTTCTCTTCACAGAAGCTGCTTGTGAATCTTTAAGCCAAACAGTGTAATGTATTATGGATATTCCTTTTCCACTAGGGTTCATTGCTTGGTCACTGCTTATTGTAGTGCATAGTGAGACTGTTAAAGTGCACTGGGTATTCTACAGTATGTTTTCAGACACCACTGCAAGATGTCAGTAACCCAATACTACCTTGTGAGTAGGGCAAAAGGTTCCCAGAACGATTCAACCTGCATTCCACCATGAGGCTGATGAGTATTGCAGTGCTATTTTGACATGCTGGATGGACAGAAAAACACGATTTCTCAGACATGAAGTTGGAACGTTTAGAAATAACAGCCAAGATATAGCCCCCTGGAGTTGTGTTTTTATGCAGGAAACTCCTGTGATTGTGTGTTCAGTATCGTGGTTTTTTTAAAAGTAAAATGGGGAAAAACAATGGGGAAAATAAGTTGTACCTCCACCCACTTTGTGATTCTACAGGAAGAGAGAAACTACGATACAAACATTGTGCGTTGTGTGGGTGAACTTAAGAAGACTGGCTGGGATGATAGAAATACATATTTTTAAGGAAATATGCACAGTGCCTCATGTTTTGACCAAATGTAGATTACTTCAAAGCTAGATGCAGTTGTACAAACTTGTTTTTTATTGTTAATATCACAGATTTGATTACAATACAGTTACATCTCCTCAGATTAAATTTTCATTCATATACAAACTAAGCTTAAAACGACAGTGTCAAAATAGCAATTTTGGTACAGGTAACTTCCTTAGATCAAACAATAATTTTTCATTTGAGTCCAAAGCTGCTTCCCAACTTTTTATGTTTAAATAAGATGTGGAGTATACAGTAAACACTATACTACCCTCAGTGCCAATAATGTCCAGCTGATTACGCTATTTTGCGAGACTTAATTTGTATATGTTGCTTTTACGCAGTGCGACCTGACGGGGGAGACAGTGCACCATCGGGCACCTGAAAATGGTTGAAAGAGGTTGAATATGTAATAGGCTACTCAGAAGACAGGAAATACCCAATTTTATTAATCTCTTTTATTAAGCTTATTTTCATATGTTTATTCAATTTTTATTCACAATCTTGATATTTTACCTGTTCCAATGTTGTCTACTGTAATACAATTCTTTGGTGTATTCAGGCTAAATATTACAATTGCTGTTTGATTACTGTACCTACTGTATAACACATTGTGAATGCATAAAGCATTATGGAATTAGATAGTTAAAGGAGGACTAGTTCACTTCAAAACTAAAATACAGTAGACTAGATTAAACGTTTTTTTTCAATACTCAGTATTTAGTGATAAACACTGCCTAGCCTACGTGACCTTTTTGACCACAGATGTTCTGGGAGATTAGAGAATGAGAGTATCCTGTCTCCTTTTACACAGTAATAAAAAAATAACAGTTGACAGTAGAAAGAACAAAAGAGAGAGAGAGAGAGAGAAACACAGAGAAAGAACTTTGTGGTTTTGTATCTAAACTCCACATCTACCTACACATTTACCCTTTGAAGGTGAAATCTCACACGTGCCCTACCTTCAGGCCTGAAGCATCGTCCCCGACCCCCTCCTCCCCACTCTGCCCCAGGGTTACCCAGAATGGCTGACCCCTGCCTCCACAGCCATATGGCCAAGCAGGAGGTGACGCGTAAATCTGTAATTAGTGAATGCGGAGGGGGACCCGCATGCCCCATTCTGCACCAGCTTGTAGGCGTGGCAAGGTGTAAGGCGGGGAGCGGGATGCATGTGCATGTGCGTGTGAATGCATAAGTCTGCTTGGGACACCTAAAGAATATTTATTAAAGTTATAGTTATAGTTATATAATCTGACTTCAAAAGTGCAATCATGAGTCCTTCTTTGAAGACCTTGAAGAGGTGCAGAGGTTGTCCGGACACAAAATTAGCCCCCATTAAGCTATAGTTTGTTAAAATGAATGAGAAATGGGTCTGTTAATCATGTGAAATGTAAATGTGGGCTGAGACATGAAGGGAATTGGGAGAGTGTGTGGATAGATTAGAAGCTTTTGGTTTGGTCTCTGTGTGTGTGTGTGTGTGTGTGTGTGTGTGTGTGTGTGTGTGTGTGTGTGTGTGTGTGTGTGTGTGTGTGTGCGTGTGTGTGCGTGTGTGCATTTGTGTGCCCCCTGATGGGATAATCTATGCCAAAGGGGGAAAAAGAGATAGAGAGACAGAGAAAGAGGGAGAGAGGGATGGAGAGAGAGAGAGAGAAGGGAGATAGAGAGAAACTCAATTACCCCCAAAAATCTGAGAGAAATTTTTCAGCACTGGAGTCTAGAAAAGGCAAATTAAAAGTAGCATAATCCTTTATGGTGAGCGAGTGCTAATTTGCCTGTAAGGAAGGGAGGGGTTCACAAAAGCACAACTCAGCCGCCAGACCATCGTCCAATCTGCCGCCTGACTGACACCAGCGCCCTGGCACGGTGACTGACACCAGCGCCCTGGCACGGTGACTGACACCAGCGCCCTGGCACGGTGACACAATGAGAGCACCGGGCGCAGGCTGGGAAAACAGGTGCCAGCGTCGCCACAGCCGCTGTCGCCCTCGACAGCACAGGCGACGGTTTCAAGAGGCGGGTCTTCACAAGGAAACTGACAAGCTGCCATCGCTGTGGGGTAATATGTGTTGAGCGATGGTTTAAGAAGTGGAGTAGTGTGGAGGTGGAAGTGTATATAAAACACACAAAAACACACACACACACACACACACACACACACACACACACACACACACACACACACACACACACACACACACACACACACACACATTCCCATTGTGTGGTGTTCCAGCAGCTGCCACACCTTCACACATATGTTTGCATTATAAACTGCTTTGAGAAGGACATAGCTGGAATCCAACAGTACTGCATACACTCAGTATTTGGTGGTTCTTAATCCAGTCACACAAATCGTAACATTAGTCTAAAAAATACATTAGAGACAAACACATATAGAGAGACAGACAGACAGAGATACAAAGAGTATATAGGCAGACACTGTAAACACCTATTTAATTGCTCTATTGTAATGTCTCTCCTTAACAGAGACAGAAGGATGAGACAGAAGAGAGAAGGAGAGAAAGTGAGAGAGGAAGAGAAAAAGAGGCAGGGAGATAGAGAAACAGATATAGCAAGAGAGAAGGAGGGGGTGGGGGAAGAGACCAGTAGGGGATGTAGTCACGGTGCTGGGAGGAGGTGGGGGCTGGACTTAGTGTGATGTGAATGGAATACAGGCAGGAGTGCTGGGAGAGAGAGAGAGAGACAGACAGATAGAGACAGAGAGAGAGAGAGAGACAGAGAAAGAGAGAGAGAGAGTACAAATCAACCTGCCTCAGCCAGAACAGCGGGATAGGGACACAATAAGGCTGGGACAGGGATCAGAAGGATTTTCTCTTGTCTCATGAAGAAACATGCAGAGACAGTGTGACAGAGAGACACAGAGAGAAACAGGGAGACAGTGACAGAGAAAGAGGACAGAAAAATGGTGTCATGGAGGAAGCAGGCAGGATGCAGCAAAGCGGATTCTCATACAGACAGGAGAGGCGGAGGTAAGAGCTTTTTAAAAAAATATGTGCTCAACATTCTCACACATTCATGCATGCTCACACTAATTTGCGTGTAGCTTAGGTGCCCACTTTAGAATATCCAACAACACCACTGCATCGGTGTGTGTGTACATGTGTGTGAGTGTGTGTGAGTGTGTGAGTGTATATGTATTCATGATCTTGTGTGATTCTGATGCAGATACTGAGAATAAGCCTAGAGAATAGAAAAGAGGATGTGTTCATACTGCAAAGGGAAATGCTTTGTGCGATAGAGGAAATGATGTCGGAGGCTCAGTCCACGCTCTGCTAGCTTCTCTCTTCTGCCTGCCGTTGTCTCCCCCTTGCACAGACTCTGTTACATACACACACACACACCACACACACCACACACACACATACAGCACACGCAGCACAGCAGTGTTATGACATTGACACGGAGGCACTGCAGACCTTGCTGTGGGGATTGCTAAGCTAAGCTGCATGAGGCGAGGCTATGAACCAGGTGGGGAGAGACAGAGAGACAGAGAGAGTGAGACAGAGAGAGAGAAGGAGGGAGAAAGGGAGGGGTGGGGAGCGTGAGAGTGCAAACCGGCAAGAGGGACATCGAGAGAAACAGAGTCGGTCACACAAAGGTAAGAGAGTGATCTCATTTCTTTTGTGGTAGGTGAAGGTGACATGGTGCAGCAGTCAGGGAGGGGGTAGAGTGTGAGGGGCACTGGTGAACATGGGGGGGGGGTAGAGTGTGAGGGGCACTGGTGAACGTGGGGGGGGTAGAGTGTGAGGGGCACTGGTGAACGTGGGGGGGGTAGAGTGTGAGTGGCACTGGTGAACGTGGGGGGGGGTAGAGTGTGAGGGGCACTGGTGAACGTGGGGGGGGTAGAGTGCGAGGGGCACTGGTGAACGTGGGGGGGGTTAGCGCACAGACGCTACCCGGACAACAAGAGAGCGAGAGATGCTGCTGTCGTTTTTGAGATGGCTGTGGAGCGAAGGGATGCAGGCGTATCTTTTGTTTTTCACCTCTCTTTCTCTCCCCCTCTCTCTTTTTCTCCCTCACTATCTCTCTCTCTCTCTCTGAAGGGGGAGGGCTGTGTGTTCTCAGGGCTCTGGGGATGTGCTGATGGCCGAGTGGGGGGTGAGGGGGAGAGAGAGAATAAAGAAAGGAAAAAAGGGATGAGTGTTGGCATGAGAGGCAGTTTATGTAAGCAAGAGCAATAAAGAGCAACGCATCTTTTCATAGTAGGTACTTGACCTGTGTGTGTGTGTGTGTGTGTGTGTGTGTGTGTGTGTGTGTGTGTGTGTGTGTGTGTGTGTGTGTGTGTGTGTGTGTGTGTGTGTGTGTGTGTGTGTGTGTGTGCGTGCGCGTGTGATGGATGATATAGTGTTGATGTGCCTCTACCACACAACGACATGCCATTTCATAATGGATGCCTGTGGTATGAGGATGCTGACAATATAAATGCCTTCTCTCTCTATCTCTCTCTCTCTCTCTCTCTCTCATCTGATCTAATCTCATTCTGTAATAGTGGAGCAGCCTGTATGCTTATCCAGTTCTTAGCACAAGACCGCTCCGCTCACTAAATTAGAGCACATACGACGATCTGTCCAGGTCTCCCCATGTCCAGTCCCAGACCAGACTCCAAGCATTCACCATGGCTTGTTATAGGAATCACAGTTATTATCTCACAGCAAACTGCCTGTGTGTGTGTGTGTGTGTGTCCCTACCGCATGGTGTTGACTTGCTCAGCTGGGAGCTCTGTGTAGTCTACATCCCTGCGATCCCCTGCTGCTCAGAGAGTTTTGCTTGTTACACTTATCTCAGATCTGTTTTGCGCTGGCTCACATAACAGATAAGAGCAGGGACGAAGCGGCAAAAGCTGATCTGGGATCAGTGTGGATGACGCAGAAGTGAAATTCCCTATGCCTGCTTCTCAGGGAAGCAGACATGAAGAGGTCCCGGTGAGCAATGTGTGTTGTTAACTCTGGAGTTAACATGTGCCAGGCTGCACTAATGAAGAGAGAAACACGGACATTATGCATGAATGTGTGCACACGTAGACATTCACACACACTCTTACTCAACAAAGGTGTACACACACACACACACACACACACACACACACACACACACACACACACACACACACACACACACACACACACACACTTACCCATACAGGAAACACACAAGCCTGACACTCTGAAGCATACAAAGGTGAAGGTTAAGTTCCTTCCTGCTCGATGGGTGAATGAGATTCTGTATTTTACAGTTTTCTGTGGTTTGACAGTAGAAATGAAGCTTTACGTATTACATATTCCTCATGAACATTCAGGCTTTTACTTTTTTTTAATGTAATAAGAGTTTCTGGAACATCTCAAATTTACAAGTGTGTGTGTAAGTCAAATGGTTACACTCTCACACTTTTCTCAGAGAAAATCTTTTTTTAAGATTACCTGCAAAGAAAAAAATGACCTAATTTGTCCAAAAAAAAATGGAGGAAGCCAAAATGATGTTGGAACAGCAACAGTGCGGTGTGAGACGAGCCTGTGCAGAGGAAGCTGTGATGTGCAGTCAGCTGAATGTCAGACACACCCACCCAAACACACACACACACACACACACACACACACACACACACACACACACACACACACACACACACACACACACACACACACACAAACACACACACACACACACACACACACACACACACACACACACCCACACACACACACACACACACACACACACACACACACACACACACACACACACACACACACACACACACACACACACACACACACACCAAAGCTTCAAACTGGAGCCTGAAGCTCTGGTCACACCGGACTTTCGCTTGGCTGTATTTTTCTCTGGGTGTGGTAGAGGAGGGAACCACCCTCACCAGCACCCACACCAGCACATGAGAAAATGTTTCTCTATGCTCTCTACTGTCCCACTCCTCCAAGAGCTGCACATTCATGAGAGTAGAGTTCACGTTCAACTCCAGTGGTGGAAGCGTTCAGAGTAACAGACCTTTTCACTGGTGAGATATTATTTACGTGGCAGAGTAACATGGAATTGAAGCTTGTAAAAGTAAACCATGATGAATGGCATAATAATACAAACCTGCCCCTCCCTTTATCACTTGCACCATTGTGGTTTCAGTTCCCCTTTGCTGGGTGCCATTGCTTGTGGGCAAGAACCGTCACTCTGGAGTGTCTTCTCCTCGCTCGCCTCCCCTCGTTTTGCGTGCGTTTAGTGACTTAGCCGGCGACCATTTCTGGGAAACGTAATCTCGATCTCAGATGCACTAATGGCCTGTAGAAAGCTTTAATATTAGATGCACTGACCCAAATGTTGGTGTCTCGCGCAGACGGAACCGTGCAGGCCCGATGGGGGAGGAGGGCGGACGAGTAAGACCAGCCTTGTTCTCACGCAGAGTGGAAACATTTTACAGCACCTGGGGCGGCTTTAGAGTGTATGTGTGTGCCAGCTGTGCTAGTACGTGCTGCACACCTGACAACGCACGTCTAGGAACGTGGCTCCTCTTGCTTTCTGCCCAGGTGTGCTGGAGTGTGTGTGTGCCTGTGTGCCTGTGTGTGTGCATATGTGTGTGTGCATGTGTGTGTGTGTGTGTGTGTAAGTGTAATGAAGCAGATCAAATCAGCGACATGTTCAACAGGAGGGGACGGGATGGCATCAGTGCATGGCAGGCTCCACCCCCTCCTCATACAGCCACGTGTCTTGCCATGCACCCCTCCATCCTGTTGGGCACATTGTGTATGTCTTAACTCTAATCACTACAGCACAGTCTTTGCCGCTCTCTGAACCACAGCAAAAGGCTCATACAACTTTGAACAAAGGGAAAAATGTGGAGAATTTGATTTTCCAACTACTCTACCTACTGGGTACTTGGATATATTCTGGTGGGTTTGCTGATCTTAGGTTTCATGTAGTATTTGACCTGAAAAGAAACATTATTATGCCCTACATGGATTTGCCTATTTAAAGAGCACCTTGGCTGATCTGACCAATCATAGTCTGGTGTTCGCATAAAAGGTGCCACCAAGAGTAGCGCCTCTTCATTCATGCTATTAGCACATCATGGTGGCTGTTCGTTGGTCACACTGTTGCTTGGCAATTTTACACAAGTTCTGCAGGATGTCATTTAATGCATACCCCTGACCACAGAATCACAGAATGTATACAAAATGAAGGAATCCTCCATCCTGAGGGTGACAACATGATGTATAAAGCACAATACAACTAAATTTGGAGTTGAATTCTACTGAGTGTAGAGTCTACAGAATAGTTTAATTTGAAGACTATATTTGTGATTGAGTGATGATCAGGTCATGTAGTAACAGCAACCCCTCTCAGCACACACACACACACACACACACACACACACACACACACACACACACACCTCCACCCTGTGTCATGTAGGATTTACCATGGAGAAAACGAAGCCTTCTGCGATAGCTCCTGGGGAACTGATCAATACACTCGATCAATGTCACTTCATCAAACCTGATGTTCTGGCCCTGAATAAAAAGGATGGTGGGCAGATCAACGCTCCAACCTCCTGGGGGGGTGTTTGGGGCTGGTGCCTTTTGTGCCTTTACAGTAAGACCAGCATGAGAAAAATGCAGTGTTAGCATAGGGTCTGCTGGGGCCGGGGCCACCTCGCCCCTGTATGGTGATGAATTTGTGTTGTCCAGCCCTGACTAAGTAAAGAATAGAGAGATGAAGAAATTAATTCCCTTGACGTGAGGGTGTGAAAGGAAAGGTGGAGTAAGATACCCGTACTCTGAAAATGAAAAGAGGAAAGAGCAGAGGAAAGAGAGAGTCAGAGAGAGAGTGAGAGAGATAGAGAGTAAAAGAATGAGAGAGGGAAAGAGCTGGAGGGAAAGGGAAAGAAGAGAGCAAGGGAGGGATAGGGAGGGAGAGAGAAAAGAGAAAGAGCGTGAAAGAGGGAGGGGGAAGGGGAAAGAGAGAGAGAGAGAGAAAACAAGGGGTGAGGTTGGAAACTCGGTCAGAGAGGTCTAAGCCTTTTCACTGAGACCCTAATCGGCTCACGCCGACACAAACGCTCGGCCCTGCGTTCATCACCTGTCCTCTGCTACCACATTACTGGTGAGACATTGTCTCTCTCTCACCCCTCCCTCTTTCTCTCGCAGACCCTCTGTCTCACTCTCGATCTGTCCCTCCCTCATCACTCTGTATGTCTGAAACAACTTCCTCTCCTGTCCCCCCTCCCCTTTTCTTTCGCTTTCCCTTTGCTGAAGTCGTCCTCAGACATGTGCTCGTACTCTTCCACCAGCTGAGCATAGAGACTGACTGCACAATGAATGGAGAGGAAGAGATGAGCAGGAAGAGAGATGGACAAGACAGACATGAATACACAGACAACAAAACAGACATGAATACACAGATAGACAGATCAAAATCAATACATTCAGTTTATACAAAGTTTAGGCAGTTTACACATATGTTATTTTAGACAGTTTACCCAGGATTAAAGTCTTCTGCAGAGGCCATAGAGTTATAAATCAATCACACTTGGTGGTAAATGTGTCAGAGCCAACGCACGTGGAAATTCTCTGATTGACTCTATGTCTACATTACAAAAACCATTGGCACGTCGCATGATAAGAGAACAGTGTCGCATTTCACTAGTTGCTACTCTGGGGAATTCAGCAAGGCAACATTCTGTTACCGTACTGCTGGTTTATGTTTTTAATCTGTAATACAGGGAGGTAGGCCTGTTCTATCATTAACATGCTCACTTAGGTGTTTCCTAAGCATGACTAGGAAATGTTGTTCATTAACCTGACCTTCTGGGTGGTACGCTGCATCAAGGGGTGAGCACAAATGCCTTTTGATTCTCCTCAAGTGGTAAAACATGAATGTACAATGTGGTTTAGAGGGAGTGCTACACGGTGTTGGAAATCTGTCCGACGGGGAAGAAAGCATTGTTATGGAGGAATCAGCAGAGAGTTCAGAGTGTTTGCCTGTGCTGGTAGAGAGGGAGAGAGAGAGAGAGAGAGAGAGAGAGAGAGAGAGAGAGAGAGAGAGAGAGAGAGAGAGAGAGAGAGAGAGAGAGAGAGAGAGAGAGAGTCTATTTGGAGTCTGTGTCTACATTGGTTCTGTTGCCATTTTGCCTTGTTCTGTCTGTATTAGATAGATAGATAGATAGATAGATAGATAGATAGATAGATAGATAGATAGACAGACAGATAGATAGATAGATAGATAGATAGATAGATAGATAGATAGATAGATAGATAGATAGATAGATAGATAGATAGATAGATAGATAGATAGAGTGCTCTGTTGGCAAAGGCTTTGAGCTCCTCTCTCTCCTCTCTGCGCAGGAAATGCAGAGAGGATGTGACCTCACCGAGCAGCGTGCTCATGCAGCATGGCCTTGGCGTTGGCATGGCGCCTGCTTAAACCTGCATGCTGCTCTAAAAGCCTTTTATAAGGCAGCCGCACTCAGCCCTGCCATCAACCAGCAGCCGGCAGACACCCATCCCCTTCTTTATTTATCTATTTATTTACACTTATTTATTTATATTAACAGGGAATCCAGGCCAAAGCTATAACACGTTCTACTTACTTGCAGTGCCATATTTACTCAACCCAGCTCACTGCCTCCAGAGGCTGGGTGTTTTCTTTTTATTTTTTGCACTGCCCTGAGAACAGTTTCATTTCCTCTTCTGACAGTGGCAGGCTGAGTTTGGAAATAGACTGCTGATCCTAGATCAGCTCAGGCAATGCTCTAACAGAATTCTGCATGCATATGAATAGAATATAAAAATGTCAATATCATTTTACAGTAAATTACTTGCACCATGGTTTGGCAGCGAATTATACAAGAAACCGTACAATAAAGCAACAATTTGATGGAAAACCCAGTTACTCATTTACTGTAATTTTTACAACAATAATGAAGTTATATGGGTGTGTGGATCTGGCATTCTCTGTGGAGTTAAATGAGAATTAGAGATAACTTTTTATTTTTGAGTGAAAATATTGAATATATATTTGAATTTGAATTTGGATATTTTAAATTAAATTAATTAATTGGTTGCAGTTAAAAGAGAGGACACCATGCAAGGGTTTGCTTAACCTTACACTTGAAATCATGAGTAAATGCTCATTGGCACAATGCTAATTCTTTAATATGTGTATGTTCTCCTTAACAACTCACATAATAATGTTAATTCAATAATGAGAGTAAACGTTCTCCTACTTAGAAATCATGGAGGGGTCTGAAATTTTCATCTAAGGTGCATGTTCACTGTGAAAGACATAATCTAAAAAAAACCCAATGTATGATTTAAGACATGTATTTGTGTGTTACTGCTGCAAGTAAGTATTTAAACACCTGCCAATCAGCAAAAATTCTGGCCCTCAAAGACCTGTTAGTCCGTCTCTAAAAAGCCCACCTCCACTCCACTTAGCCTATTATAAATTAGAAGCACCTGTTTGAGGTCATTAGCTGCATAAAGACACCTGTCCACACCACACAATCAGTAAGACTTTACTAACATAGCTAAAACAAATGAGCTGTCCAAAGACACCAGAGACAAAATTGTAGACCTCCGGAAGGCTGGAAAGGGCTACGTGGAAATTGCCAAGCAGCTTGGTGACAAAAGATCAACGGCTGGAGCAATTATTAAAAAATGGAAGAAGCTAAACATGATTGTCAATCTCTTGGACTGAGGCTCCATGCAAGATCTCACCTCGTGGTGTAGCAGTGATCCTAAGAAAGGTGAGGAATCAACCCAGAACTACATAGGAGGACCTGAAGAGAGCTGGCACCACTGTTTCCAAGGTTACTGTGGGTAATATACTAAGATGTCATAGTTTAAAGTCATGTATGGCATGGAAGGTTCCCCTGCTTAAATCAACACATGTCCAGGCCCATCTTAAGTTTGTCCATGACCATTTGGATGATCCAGTGGAGTGATGGGTGAAAGTTCTGTGGTCAGATGAGACCAAAATAGAAACTTTTTGCCTTTAATTCCACTCATGTGCTTGGAGGACAAAGAATGATGAGTACCATCCAAAAACACCATCCCTACTGTGAAGCATGGGGGTGGAAACATCATGCTTTGGGGGTGTTTTTCTGCACATGGGACAGGACAACTGCACTGTATTAAGGAGAGGATGACTGGGGCCATGTATTGCGAGATTTTGGGGAACAACCTCCTTCCCTCAGTTAGGACATTGAAGATGGGTCGTGGCTGGGTCTTTCAACATGACAATGACCCAGAGCACACAGCCAGGATAACCAAGGAGTTGCTCTATAAGAAGCATATCAATGTTCTGGAGTGGCATAGCCAGTCTTGAGACCTAAACCCTATAGAAATTCTTTGGAGGGAGCTCAAACTCCATGTTTCTCAGCAACAGCTCAGAAATCTGGCTGATCTGGAGAAGATCTGTGTGGAGGAATGGGCCTGTTACGAATCAAGGGGGCGGGTGCGACGCAAACGCAAGTATTAGAATAATTTATTAAATAAAACAGGCAACAGAACACACAAAGGAAAATAACAAGACAAAGAGGTAAGTAAACTACGGTGAACATGTGAAAGACCTATAAGCATGACTAAGCAGACAGAGTTCAAACATGCCACGACAGACCTCTATAAACATAGAAACACAAAGCGTGAACATGACTTAAACAGGACAGAAACACAGCACAAAAACACAGACAAACACCCAGAAGCATGAAACACAATCACTAGAAACAGTGACAAAACATAGACCAATACACAGAAGTATTAAACACAGACACTTTGAAACGGGGCGGAATAGACCAGCGAACACGGATACATACATGCAGGCATACACATGAATCTAGAAGGAGGAAACACGCTACAACAAACTAAACTTACAGGGGAAACAAACTGAGTGTAAGAAGGAAACCAGATAATTAAACAAAGAGAAACCAGACTAAAACAGGGAAGACAAACTGTAACTAATTTGACCAACACGACGGAGACGCGAAGACAATGCACAGGCTACAGGAAGTATAAGAACAGGTACAGGGCAAACACAATGACCGACACGGAGGACTGAAACAGAGGGGATGATATACACTGTGAAACGAGACCCAGGTGCGAGCACCGAAGACAGGGGCGTGACAGACAGAGGGAAACCAAGGAAATGGGGAAACTAGGCGGGACCAGGGAGGAGGGCGGAGCTGGACGTGACAGGGTCAAAATCCCTGCTGCAGTGTGTGCAAACCTGGTGAAAAACTACAGGAAACGTTTGACTCTGTAATTGCAAACAAAGACTACTGTACCAAATATAGATTTTTCACAGGTGTTCAAATACTTATTTGCATTAATAACACACAAATAAATCATTGTGATTTCCGGATTTTTAAATTTTTTATTTTAGATTATGTCTCTCACAGTGGACATGCATCTAATATGAAAATTTCAGACCGCTCCATGATTTCTGAGTGGGAGAACTTGTAGGGTATTCAAATACTTATTTTCCTCACTGTAGGTGACATGCTGACATTCAAAAGTCTGCTGATAGAATAACCATAAAATTACCATTAAATGACCATAGAACGCTAGAAGGAAGAATTCAGTCATCCAAACGAGACTTAAGTCGCAGGTACACCTATCGTGTCATCAAATACAAGTGAAAGTCTTTTTTCTAATAGCTATTTTTAAATGCTAAAGGCAATTAACTTGCCACCACAACCTATTTAGACTGATTGAAAACTAATTCATATAAAAGCACTTTGTAATGCCTTTATGTATTCACAGCTATCTGCCACCTCCATCAAAGTGTTTAAAAGAATCAACCTGTTGACGCAAGCTATTGAGGTCATGACCATATAGTAAGAACTAATTTTCATTTGAAAGCTCACTGCCGTTACTGGTAATCTTTATGTCTCAATGATTTTAGCTTTCTGCAATAGCAAACAGAACATACACTGATGTCCTAGTGTGACTGTCACGCTATCAGTTTTTATGTAGATCCACTAGAGCTGTTAAAAACACCACCAGTGAAATTTGCAATGAAATATTTGTTAAATTGCTTGCGATGAACTATATTAACTGTTATTAACATACAGAACAGTTCTATCCTTTCCAGTAGCTGGACATACCTGACACTTTATGTTGAACAGATCAGGAGCATTAGTCAGTCACTGTACTAGTGTGTGGTACTGGTAGGAAAATACCAGGTTTCATATGAATGTCATTTTAATTCAGTTTCAAAATGCCAACTGAAAGAATGATGTTAAACTGAGGTGACTTTACATAAATATCGCTGAGGCAGCTCAAGCTAGTGCTTCAAGGCATGAGTAAGGCAGAAAACAAGATCTCAGTGTGTATTATCTCAGTGTGTATTATCTCAGTGTGTAAAATGACAGTTACACACACCAAACAAATACCGAGCATGAGCGCAATGTCTGTTTAATGCCAATAATAGACATTTAATGTAATTATCAAAACATGGAAAAAAGTGAAATAAATGCTGTACAAAAAGCAATTACATTTAAATTACACTATTTCTTTAATAGTGCCTTACAGAGTCTGATAGGCAGTATTCTGCACCACAAGGTCCTGTCCACAGGTAATACTTTAACCCACAGTGTCCTGTCCACAGGTAATACTTTAACCCACAGTGTCCTGTCCACAGGTAATACTTTAACCCACAGTGTCCTGTCCACAGGTAATACTTTAACCCACAGGGTCTTGTCCACAGGTAATACTTTACCTCACAAGGTCCTGTCCACAGTTAATACTTTAACCCACAGGGTCTTGTCCACAGGTAATATTGTGTCTTACAGTATCCACTCCACAGGCAATACTCTAACCGACAGCGCTGTCCACTCCATTGCATCATGTGTAATATGGCAGCTCAGTGAGCACTGCAGTGTCTACCAGTTACATTATCATCTCTCTTAACATTGATTTAGGGTGGGATCAATGTACTCAGATTACATATTTACTCCGTGGTGGCTACACAATGACAGAGAAACATGAAAGAATGGATTTTCCTGTTTAGTATTGTGCCACATACAGGCACATGTGTGCGCATACACACAAACACAGATACAGATAGAGACACAGAAGGCATTTGTGAGACATTTCAACACACTTCAGACTGCTCTGCGACAATTGCTCAATTGTTTAAGTTGGTTAATGCTGTTGTACGAACCAGCTGTGAACTAATAAAGGTGCTTTTCAATAGTAACCACACAATTAGAGAGAGAGAGAGAGAGAGAGGAGAGGGGGATGGGTCTGTCTGTAGCATGCCTGTATCTTGCATGTTAAGTTCCCACCCACAAAGCACACAAATGCATGCATTCACACACTTACAAAAAAACTCTTGGAACTGATGGCACTGGTCTGTAAGGAGGCAGGGGTGCTGGACTCTGGGGAGGAGGCAGGGGTGCTGGGGAGGATATAGTGCTGATATATGTGCAAATAATGGATATTCTACAGTATAGTAGCCAGTCATCTTTCATCGTTCCCAATGCCCAATGACTTCCCATTGTGTTCACCATAGAATTAGAGTAATTTACTTCACTCACTGTTGTGTTCTGGTTCTTACAATGGCTACACTTCATACTTCAATGCGTCTATGGTTTCCAGTAGGCTGGCTGCGTGTGTCACTGGTGAAGTATGCTCATCGGCTGTCAGCACACGAAAAGATTCCATTCATCAGACTTTCGCGCTTCTGTGCCATTGCTTAAAACAGCCAGTAACAAAGTGACCCTTAAAAATCACCTCATATGGGCCAATGGGTCTTCATCCAGTGCCATTATGACTGATATAACCTGTGCCACTAGTGCCATTATGACTGATATAACCTGTACCACTAGTGCCATTATGACTGATATAACCTGTGCCACTAGTGCCATTATGACTGATATAACCTGTGCCACTAGTGCCGTTCAATTTTTATTTTTATTTTGGAAACGCACACAAAGCCAAATGTAAATGGCTTTTCACTCCTTCATTCTCCTCAGGTTCACCATCTGTTTGCATAACGATAAACTGGTCAATCAATAGCCCCTCTGGGAATAAAATGTGGCCTGTTCGCTCAGGGGTTTGGAGGTAGTGAGTCTTTCGTGAGAGGCCATCAGCGATGGTCAGTCCTGGCTATTTTCTGCCAGGCAGCCATTGGTGCAAACAGCTGACAGGGGTTGTGCCACGTTTTAGGAAGCAAAAAGATCCCAGACCTTACCCAGATCCGATCTCAGAATCAATCTCAGCCCCGATCCCAGACCTTATCCCAGACCCAATCCCAGCCCTGATCCCAGACCTGATCCCAGACCCGATCCCAGCCCTGATCCCAGACCCGATCTCAGACCCGATCCCAGGCCTGATCTCAGACCTGAACCCCGCCCTGATCTCAGAGTGTGGATCAGTATGAAGGGTCAGGAGTCAGGAGAACTGCAGGAGCTCTGCTGGAACAACCGGCTACTGCCAACAGCTCATCTCATGTGTCCCGGCATCCATCTTGTCGAGTTGAGAGATTGGAAGTGGAGTGGCTTTTGCAGAGGTCGCTGCATTTTAGACGCATCAGGGCGCACCTCAGCACTTCTCTGAATGAGCACTGACAGGGCTACATGGAGAGTGTTAGTGTTAAGCCTGGCTGCATTGTTGAAGAAATTTGTATATTTGCCTTTGATGATGTGTTGTTCAGATGTTTGCTGTGGTCGGAAACATGTGGTGAATCATCGGTAGTGTATACTCAGTCTGAATATTGTGTGTGTGTTTGTGTGTGTGTATTGATTAAGTGAGGCTGGTAGGTGTTGTGGCAGGGAGTACAATGGTGGTGTGGCTGGTGAAAAAGGTAATTAGGGAGGTCACAGTGTCTCTTCCCTTCTGGGTGGAGGAGTGGGAGAGAGGGGGAGGGAGAGAGAGAGAGAGAGGAGGGAGAGGGAAATAGAGAGAATAAGAAAAGAGTGAGGGCAAGAGAGGCTGTTCAGGGGGTTTCTCCCCATGGGAAAGGGCTAGGGTCTCTGTCAGGCCCAGCTGCAGAGGCGGTTAAGGGCACACAGTGGATAGTGTGGCTGGGCATAATGGTCCCAGTGATGAGATTCTCACTCCCTCATTCTCTCCTTCTTTCTCTGTTTCTTTGGGACAGCTGTTCTTCCTGCCCCCATGGGCAGCAGGCCACATGTCTGTGGGGATCTAAGGCACACACATACACACACATGCGCACACACACACACTCAGTCACAGCACAGGAACTCGTACACACATGCACATGCATACAGAGGAAACACACGGTCACATACAGACAGAAGAGGAAGTCACAGAAACTCTGCCAGACACAAAGCACTCATCACACCCCCTGCGTTTTGTATTATGAGGCATCTATTATTTTTAACCTGGAATTGGATTAGCTCAGGCTGTTTTGATTTGAATGCGGGTTTCCAGCGGGGGGTGGAAGCAGTGTGGCGACAACACGGGCTCCACTGAGCTACAGCGTATGTGACTGTACACGGTGTTGCCTGACTGACACAGACGCATCATCAGCCACTTCTCTGCCTAGTGACACACTCTTAAAGAGAAAGTGTGTGGCTTAGGCATTCAGAGCACAAGTAGTCAAGCAGACAGCATTTAGCATTTACATGCACACACTCACACATGCACACACACACACACACACACACACACACACACACACACACACACACACACACACACACACACACAAAGGTGCATCTACACATGAATGCAAAGACACACATACACACACAACACACACACATATATTCACAGAGAATGCTCTGTCCTTCCTCTGTCCTGCACACGCAACTAGCAGACTTCAAATACTTAAAAAGCCTTCAAAGGTTAATCTGTATTTTCTCCTCAGCCAATGAGCGAGTTTTCAGACAGGCAGCTGGCTAGTGGTTTTCATTTTACCCAAATAGCAGATGGATAGATGGACGGATGGACAGATTCCATTTTACCACTATCATAATTTCCTTTGTAGCAAATACTATAACATGGAGGAAGTGGGTGATTCAACTTCTTGACCTGATTGTGACCCCAAGTTAAAGGTTTTGTATCCTCTATGGGTCTGCCTGCATTTCTTGCTTTCTTTCTTGTCTCACTGAAGCTGGTATATTTACCCTGACCGAGGACTAGCTGCACCAGCATAAATCTTAGTCTTAAAACATCAAAACACATCCAACCCATTTTCAGATCAGTGCAAAACATTCAGCCATCACAGCCATGCAGCACCAGAATGATGCGGAGCTGCACAGTGTGGAGCTCCACGTCTCAGTGTTTTCTCAGCTAACCAAATCCTGCACCTGCTGCAATGAATGGAGTCATGGTGAGGCTCCCCATACATAATTGAGAGAAGTATAACCCAAACACCCCCCTGGTCCAACCGCACTTATTAATTATTAAACCACACCAGATGCAGGTCCAGTCTTTTTCCTGAAGGACAGATTTTTGGTCAGTCTGCTTCAGAAAATTAGTTGCCTTTTTCCCCGTGTCATCAGCAGATGCTAAAAACAGCATAGCCCAAAGGTGGGTTTGGCCTCATTATGCTGTAAGAGCCCACCCAAATGGCCGTGTTACAATGATGCAACACACCTTGTCATGTCCTACACTGTGTACAGCCCAAGTCCTGTTATACTGGCTGCAAATTAAAACCAGCAATTTTTATGGACAGGAGCATACTGAAGAAATACAAGGGAACATGACTCTAAAATAAGTACGTTTAGGTAGGTGAAAGGGATAGACGTACGACCGTGTGTGTGTGTGTGTGTGTGTGTGTGTGTGTGTGTGTGTGTGTGTTTAGCTTTGACTCACCCTTGGAAGCATGCCAAAATTAGCCTAGAAAACAAATTATTGCCCTTACTGCAGCTTTGCTATCTCTAGTCAATTACCTCTGAGATCAGCGCAGTAAGAACGTTAAGGTTCCGATTACTGGCCTCCACTGATGTAATCTCAGCTCTGGGACCAGCCTGGATCCTAACAGACATTCTCAACACAGTGACTGCCTTTAAAACACAAGCTTTGGCTTCTCTTATATACAGTAAGGCTGATGGTAAGTTGACTAACTTGCTAAGCGTTCTATCACGTTAGTAATACGCATTTTGAGGTCATATGTGGATCTGTGTTCCTGTTAGTGCAAACTGGATATTATAATGGTCAGCAAAAAGCATCAAAATCAAAGTGAAGGGCAGGTAACAAACTGTCGTGTCTAACAGTGCCGATGGCGATGACAGGAGAACGCTTTCAGACCAAAGTCACCTCTGGCTGGCCAGGTAGAATGTTCTCACAGACAGCCTACAGGTATGAAAAAAGTACAGGTAAAAAAAACAGGCATATCAAATGAATGAGGAAAGGAGTACACCACCAAGCAATGTGGAGAGAAGCAGTGAGAAAATAAATGTATTAATTCATTTGCATAATGACCTTCAATACGATGTTTAGTGTTACTCTTTATTGTTCTGTAACAATGTTTAGTCTGTTTATTAAGCAACACAGAAGTCCTAAAATATATTAAAATGTGATGAAAAGTAAACCAGTGAATACAAGTATTTCCTAGGATTGGCTGCAAGGAACAGTGAAAATCAGGAGTTAATTGGGTCAATAACCAAAATCAATGCCTCTCATTGGTCGATACAGAATTCTGATGATGGAATGCTTCAGGGAAGTCTCCAATCAGCACTAACAATGCTGATGGCTCTATCTGAAGATCTTAATTTGTACACAGAGAATGAAGAATTAGAAAATTTGTGTTAGTGCCCAGGTCCAGTTCATACCATTAACTTTGATAGAGGCTTCTCTCTTGCATCTATATTTATTGCATATTTTATTAGAAAATAGTACTTGTATTAGGCAAGTTATAGGATTCAAAATTCTAAAAGTACTGTACTGTATCTTTAGGATTGCACAGTCCATCAGCCATCTTCTAATCAATTCCTCATTGGAACATGTCTGACCACGGGATCACTGTTGACCAGATTTTAGTGACAGACCATTTTCAACACAGCAGTAACACTGACATAGTGGCATGGCTGTGGGTCTTGTGCTGGCAGAAATGTATCAGGATCAACAGTGATGCAGGGGTTTACACAAGCCAGTGCTGCTGCCAGGTTTAGGGTGGATCCTCAAAAATATCCAGCAAAGCAAATGGTCAAAAAAAACAAACAGCTCTGAAGAACATGGCAATACCAGTTGTGCATAGCAAATGGGTGGGCTGATGTCTTCATCTGGACACCTACAAGGTGTGACCCTTTATTAGTGCTTCTGAACACGTAACCCACTCTTTTGGTTAGTGGACCAAAACACTTCTAATGGCTTTGAATGGACATCAATTCTTGCACAACCACGTCCATGTAGACATGAACACATGATGCTTTTAGTGGCCATATGTTATTAAGCATATGGTAATGTTTTATAGGACATGAAAACATTTTTTACTAAATGATTCATGATGTACTGCATATGGCCTATGGCTTACAGCTTTTATTTGCAACAGTAATATTACTTCTGAACTACTTCTGAAACCTTGCCAACAGATAAATTCTAAAATTATCCAAATGTGCTTTGAATATTTTTTTTAAATTGGATATTAAAGATTTATAGTTCTGACTGTGTATAAATTACATTATTTGCTATGGTTCATATGCTCATAAGGCCTATCTACTGTTTTCTGCTATTTAGTTTCTTCCACATTTCAATGACTTTAATCAGACACGATCCCCCACTTCACATGAATATTGTTTAGTGACCATTTGAGACTTGAACAGTTTTCTTTTTTACCTAGTTACCATAAGGCTCTAAATCAGATCTCTGGTGTACAGTTGTCATGGTAATCTACCCTTCTCCCCCAGCTCAATGTGTGTGTGTGTGTGTGTGTGTGTGTGTGTGTGTGTGTGTGAGCGCGCGTGTGTGTATGCGTGTGTGTGTGTGTGTGTGTGTGTGTGTGTTTACTTGAATGCTGACCATACAGAAAAGGAAATACACAGTAAAGCAGGCTAATGGCATTTTGATAAAAGGCCTTTGCCCTTTTTTGTTTAATTCCTCTTTACACCTTCCACCATGTCTCCAGAGATTCTTACTGTCGCGCAGTAGAGATGTGGATGGGCGGCGGTGTAACAGTCTTCTACCTATATTTCATATGCATTTATTGACTGTGTTTTGAATGATCGTTTATAACATGTAATTGATAACTATAAAAGTGCTAACCTGGAATCTAAGGTGAAATGTGTTTGTGGTGGCCGTGTATTTGTCTGTCTTCCAATGCAAGGCAATTGGTGCTAAAGCTTTGGGGGATTATTTTGGGTTGTCAGACATTAACAGTAATGACTGGATAGTAGTGAGGGTTGCATTGTCGGCAGGGCGCAAGACTACTTCAGGTCAAGGATTTGTTTTTTGGATATTTTGATCATGATTATTCAGAAGTCTACCATTAACTAAAGGAATGGCAGTTTATGTGTGAGCGAGATGAACTGGAATCTGAGGGAGATGAACTGGAATCTGAGCCCAGTGAAGTTGAATCTGCAGCCAGATTCAGACCTGCTAGGATGAGCCACTCCTTCAGTAAGCATAAAACACCATGACGACACTCTTCATCAGTGGACACTTGGCGTGAGTGTAAATGTGACATCATTTCCTGCAAAGGAAGCCACCCCATAGGAAGTGGGGCAGTCAGAGTAGGAGAGGAAGAGAAGAGTGCAGGAAGTGCAGCTTCCCTGAGCCGATGCGTTTATCGCTATGACAACCCACCACAGAGTCCTCTGACCCCCTTTTTCCATTGTTATATCCTGCTAGAACATTTTGGCCTCGTCCCTGACACCAAACAGGAAGATGGCATGAGTCCCGCAAGCTACTCTCTAGCCAATGGGTCATTATGGCCACCATCACAACACCAAGGTCACACCATCACTAGGGTGTGTGTATGTGTGTGTGTATCCGTGTGTGTGTCAGTAAATGTATGTCATACACTGTGGACACTGTGGACCGCCGCTGGACCACAAGTTCTTGAAGAAGGAGCAGAGAAGTAAGGTGGCCAAACTGTGACTGTCAGGTCACATGCATCAACTGCATTTCGGCAATGGGCAGTTTTAACCTCCTGAGAAGTTTGACATCATTGTTCTCTGATGAGCACCAGATCCTGTGGTGTCTCTTGGGGAGGGGCCTAGTGTTCCTCGATCCTTAACTAGAATCTCACAAAGTACACCTTTACATGTTCTGCACTGTACAAGGATTTCTTGAATTGCCCAGGAAAATCCAAAATACAGTACTGGAATTACCACTGAATTCCCCTAGCAACCACAGAGGGTTAGCATAGCTTTAAACAACAGGGAAACAAAACAAGTATATACAGGCTATTACTTCTTTTTTCAGTAGCAAATAACATAGACATGCACTGTACAATATGGCTACATACACTGTGCTCATTGACTCTTTCTGGGACTAGGTATACAAGGTGAAGTTCTGAACTGGTAACTGGTCCAGGGACAGCTAGCATGCAGCAGTAGGAACTGCATTTGCACCAGCTCACTAATAAACCTCCCCATCTTCGTTTTGAGCCTCTCCCTGCCTGTCCAGCATAATCCGTCTTCCCTTAATCTCCTGATGGAGTCTTGAAGGCACTGCGGTTTGGTCCATGGCCCGTCAACCAGCTTCTGCAGTGGCCCACTTTGAGTGTGCAGTTGTGCTGCCTCACTGCAGATGTTTTTGCATTGTTACATTAGGCTATGTGTCTATGAAGAGCACGTTTACAGCTTTGCAGCTATATTAGAAACAACTTCCTTATACACACTGGCTATGCTATAAATGAAAGGTGTTGCTTTCATTTTTAAGTATGTAATCTGGCTGCCTTAAAATTTTGAGTTTATTGAAACTCATACAGTATGTTAAGGGCATTATAATAACTGCATTTAATTGTGTAGTTCATAGCCACTTTCTGAACTACATGTCCCAGGACCACTGCAGATAGCGGAGATGGTGATGGTGGGACATTCTAAGCACTGCTGTGGCAATGAAATGGTCATAAATGCTGGAGGGGTTGAACCTGGAGGTCATGGCAGTATGGCTGGGGTCTTTTACACACACCAGTGTCACCGCTGGGCCAAGAGGAGTCTGCCCCCCAGACACGCCCCAGCTAACCACTGTTCACTGTTCACCATGGCAAAGGGAGAACAGTGTGTACCCGTGAGGTGTTGCTAACGAAGTAGCAGGCAAGTGTGTGTGTGTGTGGCTGATTTGGTGAGGTCAACGAGGTCAACACTCTAACATGGAACAGTGACATGGGAAAGATGTGTGAGAGGATGTTGCAGTCATCTTTGGGCTGTGGCCTTAGCTGGCCGCAGACATAAAATGGGGAAATGGGTGAAAATTATTTTGTGCATGTTTTTGTGGACATGGAAGTTGTAAGAGGACAAGTCGAATTGTACAGAAATTACTGTGAGAGGCAATTCTGTCCAGAACAACATTCTGGAACAGAAACTTGTGGTTATTGCAAGGGTGTCTGAAAAAACATTACAGAATCTCTCGCATCATTTAAAGGATAAGAGATTTCTTGCTGTGGTAACTAGATTCGGTGTATTTACAGTATTATTGCATGTTTTTGTTTGTTTATTTTTGGCTGCATTCTTGTGGCTCTAAAATCTGAGACTTTCCCCAGTTCATTTTCAGTTTTCTAGTCTTTAACTGCTCTGTCTGTTACAGTTTTGATCTTATTGTTTCTCTTTGTGACAAGCCTGCTACGTCTTGTGGGCAAAAAGGAATATCTGTTTGTGTGTGTGTGCGTGTGTGTGTGCGTGTGTGTGTGTGTGTGTGTGTGTGTGTGTGTGTGTGTGTGTGTGTGTGTGTGTGTGTAAAAGAGTGCATTATTCTGCTGGCTCTTCTGCTCAAGGAGATTTCTAACTCTGATGAGCTTTCTGTCAGTCTGCTGCACGTTAATTTGCTAACTGGTGAGTGTTTACACTCCAAATGCCTCGAGATGAACAGAGCAAATTACAATTGCAAATCGGCAGCCTGAATGCTGTCATTTGTCTTGTTTTAAATCACAGAGTATGCTGAGCAAGGACAGCCAGCAGTCTGCTTTAACTAGGGTCAGAGGGCTACTCAAAGTACACCACTACATGTCTAGAGCAGCTCATACATTGTTGTATATATACGCAGCAGTATTGCCTTGGCATATGGTCCTATATATGGAATGACAAGCTCAAAGAAGCACTACTGCTTTTCATCTCACAGACATATGTACAGGAGGTTTGTGTTACTGTTACAGGGAAGCAGCCAAGTTTAGCTGCTGGTGAATCATACAACCTGTCTGTGTGTGTGTGTGTGTGTGTGTGTGTGTGTGTGTGTGTGTGTGTGTGTGTGTGTGTGTGTGTGTGTGTGTGTGTGTGTGTTTGTATGGGTGTGTCTGCATGGGTATAGCAATTTTGTAAAAACAGAAGTCTGACCTTTTGATCAGACAACCACATTAAGATTCATGACCTTTTACATGCACCAGATATAATGAGGGTGTTCGAGATGCAGGACGTCTGTTTTTGTGGTTCGCTCTCTCCTGCAGGGCAGACGAGGAACAGAGGAACACTAGCATGCCCAGGGAAGAATTCACATGAAAAACATTTTTTAAAACTTTCTTTTAGTGACTTTTAAGAAACCGATACATCCTTAATGATGCAGTAGGTTAAAGTGAGTTTGCAAGGCTGTGATAAGGAAAAGAATGGCCTGATTGAATGGTTTGAGGGACATGGCCCTGGGGGAAAATTATTTGCCATGGGCTAAAAGTACTCATTTAGCACCATCTTGTAAGCTACAGTAGCCATGTTGCCTTGGTTTCAAAGCCTAATTCTTCATCTTGCATCAGATGTAGGGATGTACTGATCACAGCCATTGTTAATTATACAGTTATGTAGATTGTAACAGCATTTACTAACATTGTTAGTAATTCATTCCTATTACAGAAGTGAGCAAGTTGTAATGCCTGAATTCTCATTCTCTTATGCTGCAGAAATGTAATTCACTTTTTCAGTTTCTTCTAGTGATGTCACTATAACAGAACAGACTCAAAGAGTGATAACCAACACACCACATGAGAATTAGAAACAATTCAAACTCTATTATCAACTAGACATTTTACACTGAGTGTAGAACACTGAGAAGTAAATTCATGGGGTTCACATCTCATCTGTGAATGCCCTCAGTATTTCTGCTTTAAATGTGCAAATTGAAAATGTTGTTCCTTCCTGAAGATTTTACCAGTGCAGGGTTCACCAACATTGAAACTAATATCATGCCACTACAGTAACTCTTAGATTTCTAACTGCAAGATAACAAATTAACGTTAAATTAATGTGGTCTTGCAATACCAAAATTACTGCTTTAGAATGTATGTCTAGATCTTATTGTGTTTCATGGATGCCTAGACGTACATTAATGGTAAGCAATTTTTAAAAGCAATTTTTAAAGATTCACATAGCCACTCCACGAAAGGCTAACGCGATCGTCTAGGAGCAAACAGAGCTGGAAAGCAGAATGAGATGAGTCAAACTGGGACACGAAATATTCAGAAGGAGCCTTTGTGTGTATCGTGTGAATTCAATTGTGTTCTGCGTGGTGCGCTTGAGGCGTGTGTGTATGTGTGTGTATGAGAGATAGAGAGAGAGAGAGAGAGAGAGAGAGAGAGAGAGTGAGACAGAGAGACAGAGAGAACGAAACCGTCACATCCTCCACTCTCACGTCTTGAACACATCTTCGCAGAGCTGGTCTGTGCTAGCTCCCCAGGCGCGCGCCCGCAACGAAGCCGCTCGCTGCATCACTGCACCTGTTCGTGAGGCTGCAAATCTTTTCGACAGGGCAAGAAAGCAGAGTGAGACAGGAAGGCGCTGAGCCGTTGATAAATAACAGACAAAATGCGTATCTCTCACACCTCGATAGTGACGGTGGACTGTTTTCGAGTTTATATATTGACGTCAGTTTGTTTAGAATTATACTCGAAAGAGAAAAGAGCTGAGACTACTTGGCGTCCTACTTACGTTGCTTTGTTTGGTGAGTTCAGTTCTAAACCGATATTTTCCCGTGGTGTTTATGGTTGAAGGTTGGTGTATATAGCGTTACAACAATTATCACAAAGTTAGTTCGGCTGTTTTTTTAAACATTTGCCCTGTTTTTTCGCGTATGGTTACTGGTAAATGTCCGGGGTGTTTGCTATTACTGATGAGAATGACTGTTACGTCTACCTGAACGCTATCGCTCAACGCTCAGCGCTCCTCTGTATGAAGACTGATCCTACAAACTGTTCAAATCAATAAACTGATGCTATTTCAATAATCAGTCGATCTCCTAAATACATTAACTGGATATGATGTAGGCTATGATAAGACAATGGGCAAACACAGAGTATCAATAATTTTAAATTCACACGCACTGTTTTGTTTGTTATGCCTTTGCCGAACTACATGGTCATATGCAAAACTCTGGGCACCCCGATGGCAGCGTGAGTCATTTGTGTACTAAGTAAAGCTACCCTGACCCAGCAGGTTAATACAATATGTTTTTAATTTTGTTAAGCGCCTTAAATCTAATAATATTTGCTTACCTTTATGTATGAGTTTACATGTATTTTGCAAATGTGTGCAACCCTTTATATCTTCCCATGGCCTGATATGATACAGTCAAGTTACATCGGTTAACAGTTGGTTCACACTGGTTTAAAACCACATGGCACCTACTTTAGTGACCTTTGTCATTTTTTATTCTTTCTCTTTCCTTTTTAAAGCTGATATTTAAGTCTCAAGATGACTCAAGTCCCTCTGTGTGTGTGTGTGTGTGTGTAAGAGAGAGAGTGAGAGAGGGAAAGAAAGAGACAGCAAGACAACAGTTAAGCATTTACTGTTTATGTTATATTAATAAAACATTTCACCTAGTTTTGCACTTCCATCATAATTTTGCATTTGACCTTTTGTGGGAGAACGCTGGAGAGGTTCCAGCCTGAAGTATCACAAAGCTTGGCTAGGTCTCCAGCATTGTGTACTTTATTACCATTTCCCCCTGCTGCCAGAGCGGTGATCAGGAAGACCCCTCCCCTGTGAGGAGAGAGGCCATTGTGCGGACCGGGCTGGGTGGAGGATGCCCTCAGCGGCCATGGCTAGAACCGGCTATTTTTGGCGTGGGGGAATAATAGTAATTATAACCTACATGAGCAGAGGTAGGAGAATGAGGTGGAACAATGCGTGGTACATCAAGCCCCACCATGTGCATGCATACAGGCCAGACTCTTACACAGCGCCTTGATCGTTGTTTGTACCCGGTTCAAGAATGCCTGGGACTCTGGCATTGGTGCTATTGATCGGTATTGGTTGTGCTGTTTGTGCTGTAGGAAATCCTGTGTCACTAGTATTAATTTGCTGTGCAGATTAGGATAGAGTAGTTTGCTATTATAAGAATAAGGGCAAGGGGAAGTATGTAGTTATGATTGAAAGCAAAGAGTGCAGTGGTGTAATTGAGTTACCTCACTAGGGCTTGCTTTCAAAATAACTCACTAACAGTTGCATACAGTGCCCACTCACAATGTGCAATTAAATGCTGCATGCTAACCGATTAACATCTGAGTTGTTTCCTCGGATTGCCAAACTCTCACTCCTTAATCTGTGTGTGTTTACAGGATGCTGAGTTGTAACTGGCTGCGATGATCGAGAGCGCATGAGTGTGAGGAGAAGGAGCTCGACAACACAGGGTGGCCTGTCTCAGAGGACTGTGCTGGGCTTCAGCAGGACTCCAACCCCCTGCTTCCCGTCTGGGCCTGGATCACCTTTATATATGTCTGGGTGGATTTGAAGTTAAGTTAAAAAGAGTAAGCAAGAGGCTCCTGTTCAAGCTTGTTCGAAATGATGAGAGAGAGCACTCATGTTCCGACATGCCTAGCAGGACTTCCTGAGAATGCTTTACCGCCATCCATGCACTGACTGCCAGAGGCTCTGCTTGCTGTGGGTGAGAGAGCAGGACTGCGCTGGGCAGAGAAGAGGCCTGCTGGAGATAGAGGTATGACCTCTCCTTCGTGGTTTCATATGCACACAAGTCAGTTGCTTAGTTCCTCCAGAGCTACTCACCAAACGTCCCACAGCAAGACAGAAGGCTGGTGAAAGGAGGAGAGCAGGGTGGTTTTGAGGAATAGAGAAAGAGAGAGAGAGAGGGTGTGTCGAGGAGAAGAGCATCATGCAGTCGGACGACCTCTTCATTCGCAAACTACGCCGGCAGAGCCCGCGCCCACCATTAACCACCGTGAACTTTGACCCCAAGCGCGAAAGCGGTGTGCGGACGCGTGTGGTGGCCGAATGGCCGCCCAGGAGGGAGGACGAGGGTGCAGAGATCGAGAGCATGACACCCAGCAGGCCGGGGTTCAATCTGCGCTCCGTTGGACGGGGCCATATCATGCAGCGCAGCAACAGCGATGTGACCCTCGGTGACCTCGATACGGCAGGGAAAGTTGGGGTTAAAGTGGCCCGGGCCAGCAGTGAGAAAAGTGGACCGGGGGGCCAGAACGAACCTGGTGTGGTCCTCCACCGCGAGTACGGGAGTCTGTCATCACTGGAGAGGCAGATCCAGCCATCAGAGCCCTGCACAGAGGAGATGGGAGTTCTCAGCCCAAGTGCACTACGCTTCAAGGATCCGTTCCTGCTGCTAGGACTCCAGGAAAACCCTCCCGAGCCAGACTGCTTTTTCCGAGCTCTGTCAGCCCCCGCTGGTGAGAGTCAGAAACCAGCCAAGCCCCCAAAGCCAGAAGGGCTGGCGAAAAAGTCAAAGCCCACTCCCTCCCAGGCTCCACTTGTGCCGTGTGAGCAGGCCAGCGGTGGCACATGGGTGCGCAACTTCGCTCACTATGACGTGCAGAGCATCCTGTTCGACCTGTCTGAGGCAGCCACGAACCGCGACAGCGTCGGCCGCAAGAAAAACATCACCTCCGGGGCGTCAGCTGCCTCCCAGCTCCGTCCCCTCAACCAGGCTGCACCCTCTTCCCCCTCCCAGGGCACGGGGGGCGGGACGGGGTGTGGGTCCGCGGCCGAGGACCCCGAGCAGTCCCTGCTGGACGAGGGGGATGGGAACGACAACGACCTGCTCCTCAGCTGCCCACACTTCCGCAATGAGATGGGCGGAGAGGAGAGGGTGGGCCTGGGGACGCGGCGGGGCTGTGGCGGCCGCTGGAGGAGCCTGCAAAGCCCCAACGATGCCGTGTCTGTGTTAGAGGAGCCCCGTGAGAGTCACGTACAGCAGCAGGGCAAGAGCAACTACTTCATAGAGCATGCAGACCTGGGGGCACGCTACTACCATAAGTACTTTTACATGAAAGGTGCGGTTGTTTTACTGAAGTTGGGAGATGACTGTGTGTGTGTGTGTTTGTGTGTGTGTGTGTGTGTGTGTGTGTGTGTGTGTGTGTGTGTGTGTGTGTGTGTGTGTGTGTGTGTGTGTGTGTGTGTGTGTGTGTGTGTATTCTCACACATGTGCATGTGACATACAGTCTGACACAGAGACGTAGCAGAACTCAGTTGTGTGCGTGTGTTTGGGTGAGAACGCCTTTATGTGGCAGACATGTTTTCCTCTCTGTACTTTCCCCTTTCTATATCGGTGTGTACTGGTTCTGTTGCCAAACGTTATCTGCCATCTTCAAACACTGTGATGCTTCGAGGGTGTGAAAGTGGGGCAATGTGCGTGGAAGTTGACTCTTACTGTGTGTGTGTGCATGTGCATGTGTGTGCTTGTGTGCCAATGACAATGTGTTCTCAATGCTTTTCTTCCTTCTACTCTCTCTGTGTGTCTCTGCCTTTCCCACATAGTCTATTTCAGTCAAATTCAGAATGATCAGTCTGGACAGATGCTTACAGCTGTGTACTAAGTCAGTAAACTTGGACATAAAGTACCAGATAATAGCTTATAACATATACAAGTCAAGAGTCTAATTCCATTACTATAATTTTTTGTAAATGATTTAAACCAGTATGGAATTATTATTATTATGGAATTATTATTATTATTATTATTATTTTAAAACCTGTAGATACACATTCAAAATATCCTGTACTAAATTAGGCTAGAGTAAGGCATTTGTTTATTTATATATATTTTTTGACAGCATTTTTCATGTTCTTATGGCAGACCATCAGAATTTCTTTGGCAAGGATGAACGTCTGGGGCCAGTGGCCATCAGTTTCCGCCGAGAGGAGAAGGAAGGATCCAGTGGAGCTCAGTACACCTACAGGATCATATTCAGGACCACGGAGGTGCAGAAGCTGACAGAGCACACACACTTGGCCTCTACATGTTGGCTCACTTTCTCCCCGTTTCTCAACAGCCAGCTTATGTAATATCCCAGGCATTGGGCAAGGTCAAGTTATAGAAAGCTCAAAACTGCTGGGCCTTGCGTTATCAATCTCCATCATGCTTCTTCCCTTTCTTCATGCTTCCTTCCCCCTGACATTTCTTCTGCTTTTGAAAGCCACCATGCCTTCTACCTCATGCCCATCTCTCTCTCTCTCTCTCTCTCTCTCTCTCTCTGTCTCTCTCTCTCTCTTTCCTCTTTCTTGCATTTATCTGTTTTAAAAGCTCTCTCACTCTAAGACTTAACCTTCATCCACATTCACCCTTACAGGGCTTGTCTTTCTGTTTTAACCTCACATTAGTACTTTTATATCTCTCTCTGACCTTTTTGTCTGACCTTATCTTTCTAGCTCTGACCTTTTTTCTCTGTATATCTCAGGCCACCCTGTATACTTCATCTGTATACTTCATCTGTATACATATTTGCCCTCATACTCACCATGAGCTGTTCTCCTCTCATCCACAGCTAAAGACCCTTCGAGGCTCCATCCTAGAGGAATCTGTGCCATCTGGAGCACGTCATCCCACCACTAGGGGTCTGTCTCCTAAGAGACTATTGGAGTTTATCCTCCCAGACCTCAATCTGCATTGCCTCAGGCTGGCCTCCAACTATGCCAAAGTGCGTGACACGCTACTAAAGTTGGACGAACAAGGGGTAAGCACACAGCAATATCAGTACCCAGACATCTGACAACTGACCAATACGAGCCAATAAATTCCAAATAGACAGAAATGGGGTCATATCAACATGCCATATGTACCTGTTCTCTGATTTCACTATTTGCACACTTACTGCAACTAGCAGGGTTGGCAAGGATTGCAAGGTTTTCTGTGCAAGAGATTTCCAACAGATTTCATGAAGGAGCCAGAAATAACTGAATGATAACAAAACTAAGATCACTAACTTAATCCTAAGGTGAGGATGGAGGAAGGAAGGGAGGAATTTATGGAGGTAGGCAGTATAAGGAGTATTAGTATTGATTATGAGTAGTGGTGTTTGATAGCAGGTTACAGAAATGTTTATATCAAAGCACAAGTTGTATAAATTTTGAATGAATTGTTTGAATACTCTTACTAAAATGTTACTAAAATAGAACAAAATTCATTTTCATGTAGTATTTTTATCCAATATTACAATAAACAATAAAAAAATAGTCCTAATAAAAATAATGCATTTTATTTGTTAAATTATAAAAAAAACATTTATAAAGTGATGTATATGATAAAAGGTAGAATAGAATTGATAACAATATAAGATAAAATAAAAGAGGAAAGGAGATAAAAATGAATGAAATAAGAATATAACAATAACAGTAAGATTTGTCAATAATTAGATTGTTATGATGGGAGGAGGCAGGCACGATGAGCGGGTACTTTGACATGAAACGTTTAATGGTGCTCAACAACAAATAAAGTGCGGCGCGTTTAGTGCAAGCACTCCACATGAAACACTCACAGGCACAATCTTCAAACAAAGACAAGCATGAGACATTGCGCGAACGCACATTAAATAGGTGTATAACCCATACTCTTGTGATCACGGGACAAGGCACAGGTGAGACTACAAACACGCTCACAAACAACCCACACCCATGGAACTACAAACATGGACATAACGGCACGCAGACAACGTAGTGACACGCCCACAAGGAGGGGTCCAGAGCTGTCACCATGACATAGATTTGCTTCACAGTCAAATATAAAAGGCAAATGTGACTCGAGGAGGTGGAAATAGGAAGCCCGGCAGAGAGCATTCTTTGGACGTATAACGTTTACTAAACATTAACCAAACACACGCTATATGGAATCAAACAAAGATTGACAAAGAACACAGACAACACATACGCTTAAATACGATAACACTAACTAGAATAAGTGCAACACATACTGCTGACAAAACAAGAGACATGTGCGCAGGCGCGATGAATAACGCAAACAAGACTAACGACACAGATGAACACATACACACCAAGACGCACATGGAAACGACCATATATGGACAGACGTAAGCACATGGACACACCCAAATGGAGGGGTCGGGGCTGTACCGTGACAGCAAAATGATAGAAGTCCAATACAGTATTAAAATAATGTCAATTCATCTCAGACTTTCAGGTAGAAAACTCACAGTAAGGAGCCGTAATTACTAAAGCCACAATTACCCTGCTCAACTATGTTTCTGGGATGACTAACAGATCTTAGTTGGAAGAACTCAAACAGGATCATCATATCTAATGATCATATCACTATAGATATAAGGGGCATTACTATGGAGGCATTTGAAGACTAATTAAAAGATTGTTGAACAACCTTTGAAAGCTATTGTGACGGGCATGCGAGAAGAAAGGGATCATGCCTGTCTCAGGGAAAATAGAAGATTTATTGGATAAACTGCCCAAACTCAAAACCCGTGAACTAATCCAAAATTAAGGATACAGTAACCAGCAGTCAACTGGTACAAAGACAAGACATATATAGACAAATGACCCTCAGGTGTCGGATTCCCTATTGGGGCACACCCACCTCAGGGACGAACACGTCACAACAATACTGCTGCTGCTGATGGTGGTGGCCGGCAGGGGCCCTCCGTACTGATATGGAATTGTCTTCATTCTTGGATGATTTTTGTATAGGAGCAACAATTTCTATAGACTTGTAGGCACCAGGTAGATACAGATACAGATACAGTTGGGTGTTGCCTGTGTGTTGATGGAAGCAACATTATCTATTGATTAAATCACCTAGGGGAACCATATATATAGATTTAATAATAAAGAGCCAAAAACTGACCCTTGTGGGATACCACAGGGTACTGCAGAGCACTTAGATGTGAGAGTACATAGTGCAGCTAATTACAGCCACTTCAATAGGATCTGAAGCAGCTAATACTGTGAGAGTAAAATCTCTTTTTTGTATTTTGTAATTATTGGTATTTTGTATTATACCGGTATATATATATCAAACTCTAATTTGAAATGTTTTAAACATTGTTTAGAGTCATGCACTTGAATGGCCTTAAAATAAATTGCATATTGTAAGAAGCATAGAAGAGTCAATATTCCCTTTCTTCTGTAAAAGCCTGATAATAGCAGGTTTGATAACATATGAGTAAATTCTATGTCATAACAAAAGTTGGACGATATTTAAGACATCATGGCAATATTCAGAATGTCAGTAACGCTGCCGGTGTGGAGTGACACAAACGCTGAGAGGATTTAATAGGGGCAAATGCTAAAATGTTATAGAATGCTAAATGTTGTCACAGTCACAGGTTGAATGGCCAGATATATCAGAGACCAATAAAGACAGAAACGTAACAAAACAGACATAGACAAAGGCCAGCAAGGAATCACCAAACACACTGGTATAATGAGGGGACCGAACAAGAAACAGGTGACAATGATTAAAAAGAGGCGTGGTTACTAATAGACAGGAGGGACCAACCAAAATGACAACACGAGCACATGGTAACTGTGAACACAAGCACATTGAACAAGACAACCAGGAAACAAGAGACACGATTGACAGGTAGAGGCGGGGCTAGATGTGACAATGTCTTTGCACACTCCCAGCCACCCTAGTCCATGTGGGACATCCCTGCCAACTGACTGTATGTTATTGTTGTCACTGTCCTCGTGTTTGACGAGTCACCATGTGCTGTTTGTTTACATCCCCACATGGTGCCATTCCTCCTTATGAGTCCATTATGTGCTGCACCTGCCCCGTGTAACATGCCTTGTCTGAGCATATAAAAGGCCTGTGTGTGTCCACCATGTTGTCAATAATTGTCTTGCCAGTGCCCGTTGTTGTTTGTGTGTTGCTGCTATGCTGTCACACTCCAGCATACGTATGTGTCCTGCTCGTTCTTCGCCAACCGTTGTGTTAACCATTGGTTTTCGAATTAAATGTCTGTGTGTTCTGTGGCTCACATTTGCTCATCATTATTTTCCTCATGATACTCGCAGCGTGAGCATCATTAAAACTCATTAATTATCGCAAAGAGGGAAGCTTATAGATTTCAAGAGTGATATGACTTTAGTAATTGATTTTAGTAATTTAGTCATTTTAGGTCAGTAGCTGAAAAAGTGTATGTGTTTCATTCTAGTGTCTTTTGAAGTCCTTAAATAGGTCCCACTTCTCTAATAATACCTCTAGTATACCTCCTTGTGTGATGGATATGCATCCAAACCATGAAGGAGACTAACTCAGTACCTACAATGTTTTCTTTTCTATTGACTTTGTTACTAAACCATGCAGCAAAGTCACTGCATGTATCAACAGAGGTAAATTCAGGAGACAGCTGGCTGGAAAAATGTTGGTGGTTCCCTGGTAGTCTTGATACACAGGGTTCTTAACTCAGTGATCACAGGAGAACAATGTTACTGGGGACAGAAACAATGTAAGGCCCTTAAAAATTCAGTCAAGTTTTCTTTACAAATAAAAGACAACTGATGTAAATAGAAAATATAATAAAAAACAAAATAAAACATAATAGCATCTCACAACAGTTTTACCCTTTGTCCTATAAATATTTCAACAAATCTAAATGTTTAACTCACTGATGATAAATATGGAGGATACCATATGAGGACTATTCAGAATGGATTTTGGGTGTTAGAATAAAAAACAACTCATTCCTTATGGCTGAGTAATAGACATCGAACAGAATGCCAGGCTTAACTGATTGGGCTAAGGTACTCAGGCTGTTAAGCTATTATTACTGTGATTACCGTAGTGTGGAAGATTGTTGGGTACAAGTCTGAAGAAGAAACTGAGTACACACACATGAATATACACACACACACACACACACACACATATGTATATATATGTTACATATAGGTTACAAACAGTGATGTCAGTAACGCGTTACTTAGTAACGCGTTACTCTAATCTTACCACCTTTTTCGGTAACGAGTAATATAACGCGCTACTATTTCCAGTCCAGTAATCAGATTAAAGTTACTTATCCAAATAACTGTGCGTTACTATTTATATTTTCCCTAGTAAAATATATATTTTTGCTTTCTTCTTGGCTCAGTTCTACTTTTGCGTCTGACCGTAGCGCTCGACTCCGCACGCTGCGCGCGACCCTGTGACAGCGCGAGCGCGTTTTACACGTCATTCTGTGCAGTGTCCTCCCGTAACGATATGTGGTAGTGTAAAGAAACACACCTCAAAAACAGGGGAAGGAACATTTACCTGAAGAATTTTAATGTTGCATTGTGTTCCACGTTTGAAAAGTGCTGGAATTTTTACTAACGTCGCCTACTTTAAAATGCTTGAAATTGTAATGGTATTTCGTTTCACAAGCTGTCTGACTGAACTGGGGTGGGTTTCCCGAGGCGTTCGTGGCGCTAAGTACTTCTTAACCTCGTACGTTTCATACGAGGTTGCGGGGTACTTGGCGCTGCGAACGTTTCGGGAAACCCACCCCAGTTCGCTTGTATTACGTTTACAAATAAATTTACAAATAATACCGCGCAGCTACACAAATGTCAGGAGATACTGTAGCGACTACTACTCCTCACGGCGAGTCTTGCCCTTTAAGTGACACTGGGGGGGGGGGGGGGGGGGCCTGCGCGCGCCAGGGTTGCGTTATCAATAAAGTTTCCCTCCTCGGGATTTTTGGATTAAGCAGTTTCTGCCTCGGTTACCGAACCTGCTTCAATACATTGTTACTGTTAAAAATGCACTTCCAATAAAGTGAGTATTGGAAAAATGTATTTTGCTGCTGAATGTAACTACTAAAGTAACTTGTAATCTAACGTAGTTACTTTTAAAATCAAGTAATATGTAACGTAACTAAGTTACTTTTAAAAGGAGTAATCAGTAATCAGTAATCGGATTACTTTCTCAAGGTAACTTAGCCATCACTGGTTACAAAGCAGATTCATGACAATGTCACTGTCATTAATCCATACTACTGAAAGAAGATCCAGCCACTGACTTGTGTGTGTGTGTGTGTGTGTGTGTTCAGCTGAATTTCCAGCGTAAGGTTGGAGTAATGTACTGCCGGGCAGGGCAGAGCACAGAGGAGGACATGTACAATAACGAGAGTGCTGGACCAGCATTTGACGAGTTCCTGGACCTGCTGGGAGAGAGAGTGAGACTGAAGGGCTGGGAAAAATACAGAGCCCAGCTCGACACCAAAAGTAAGAGAACAACACAGCACACATAACGTATATACGTATGTATGAATGAGGTATAGATAAACACAACGATGGCTGGAAACACAGTGCAGTGTGGACAGAACAACATCAATCAGGGCACTGAACTAACTACAAAATGTAGTAGGTGCACCTAGAAAAGTCGCTATTCATTGTACATTCAGTTCAGCTTGTGAGCCTTCATGCTGTACAGGATATTTTAGAATATAATTTATGCCTGGCATAAGGCAAACAGTTTCTTTGTTAGTCTGAGGTGCGATGTGAGGCACAGAAGGAAGATAGAACTGAATGCATCACTGTGTCCAATGTGTCTCTGTGTGTGTACAGCGGATTCCACAGGGACACACTCCCTGTACACACGCTATCAGGACTATGAGATCATGTTCCACGTTTCCACCATGCTCCCTTATACACCCAACAACACACAACAGGTAAACAACACACAACAGGTAAACAACACACTAAGCCTAAGCGACAGATGGACGACAGGTGCACAGGACAAGGCAGAACAACAGTACACAGCAGATAAACAGCAAAACATGTTAACACTAATAACCATAATATGAGTTGAGACTGTACGATTGAAGAGGTGATAAGACCAGCCTCTTTCTTCTGTATCCAAAACATAAATGTTTAATGTTTTTAAAAAAAGTAAAATCAGATACCAATAAAGATGCAGGGCATCAAACTGATCTGTATTGACAGGACATTAGTGAAACTAACAACAAAATGCAACAGACCCTTTTGAAAAAAAATTACATTATCGCATGTGGAGATTAACATGTTGAACAAACCTGTGTTTCTGTTCCACTTTTGTATCTGCATTTTGCAGCTCCTGAGGAAAAGGCACATCGGGAATGATATTGTGACAATAGTCTTCCAGGAACCTGGGGCGTTGCCATTCACTCCCAAAGCCATCCGCTCACACTTCCAACATGTGTTCATCATTGTCCGAGTACACGAACCCTGCACAGAAAACACCTACTACAGGTAGGAGAGATCAGATAACAGTGTTAACTTCTTTACAATCAACAATACACACTACAAGAAGTCACCAACCAAACCACTTTACATCATGACAGTGAATGCTGTGAGGACTCAAAGGGTGAATCTACAAAAATGGTGAAATAATGGGTTACTTGAGTTATCAAAATTTACTTGTCAGTCTTGGACTTGGATTAGTTCAAGATGCACAAATGGCTCACTCTCGAATAATTCAATTCAAATTATTTAGTTGGTTTCAAAAGTTTGTCTTGGAAATTACATTATCTCAAAGATTTGGGTGTCAGTTAACTATGTCTCATCCTAATCAAGTCAACTGATGCAATAGAAAGATATTTTTACATTTTTGTTACCTGATCTACAGTCATTTTTTGTATCCCTCCCTTTCCTTGTTCTCTTGACAGGGTTGCGGTGACTCGCTCCAAGGACATGCCTCTGTTCGGACCCCTCTTTCCTAAAGGCGCCCGCTTCCCCCGCTCACCAGCATTCCGAGACTTCCTGCTTGCCAAGGCTGTGAATGCAGAGAATGCCGCCGAGAAGTCGGAGAAGTTCCGCTCCATGGCCACGCGCACTCGACAGGAGTACCTGAAGGACCTGGCAGAGAACTACGTCACTACCACACCCATAGACTCTTCCACCAAATTCCCGCTCCTGTCGCTTGGTGGGAAACGCAAGGACAAGCTAAAGGGGGCCAAGGGGGCAGAGCTCCACAGCGCCGGAGCCCTGGTGTGGGCTGTCAGCGCCATTCAGGAGAATGATGGCCCAAAGCTGCCTTGCCTACTGGGCGTGTCTGCTGAATCAGTGGTGCTGATTGAGCGCTGCACCAAGATGGTAGTCTTTAACTGCTCCTGCCGTGATGTGATTGGCTGGAAGGCAGTAACGGAGGCAGGGCTTCAGGGCGGTCTGGATATCTTTTATGAGAAGGGGGAAGCAGTGTCAATTACTGTGATGGAGAACCAGGCAGAAGACATTAAAGAGGTGGTGCAGAGGCTTGAGGTGAGAATAATCATCGCTGGTACTGAAGTTATGTCTCTCTTCACAGAAAAGACTAATCAAACCTACACGTCTTTAGGCATGACATTTTATCTTATTATCAATGTTTATAGTAGCTTGTTAGTATTGCTCTTAAATAGTGTTGCCTGTAGAGTTGACCTAAGGTGACACTTCTCTGCCTAGTGTAGCCTAGCCTTCTGCTAGTTAAGCAACAATGTCTGTGTAATAAACCTGTGCCATAATATATGTGGCCCCTGTAGGACCTTAATAAACATTTACCCTGTTACGTGTTCCACTGCAGCTGGTGACGCGGGGCTGCGAGGCGCGGGAGGTGACCCCTCTCCGGGACAGCGTGGGTCAGCCTGGCTTCCTGATGAGCGAGGAAGGCTTTGTGACGGAGCTGCAGCGGTTCTGCTACGCGGAGAGCGGTGGCCTCCAACTGGGGGCGCGGGTGGTGCGACTCTGCGGCCAGGCCCTGGTGCACCTCACCCAGGAGGAAAGGGGCCGGCTCCTGCGCACCGCCCCCAAGATACACATCACCGTCATTCCACCCGATGAAAACGGCAAGCCCCGCAGGTGAGAGAGAGAGAGGAATAACAGAGCTGAGGAAAAACAAAGAAAGGATGATGTTGAATGAGTGAGAGGGTGGTGAGCACTAGCCGAAGGTAGAAGTAACCTGAGAACATTCATCACGGATGGTGTAAAGGAGAGAGCTCCTAGTGAATGTGGAAGAGACAGGCTACATGTCCTGAAGAGAGGATGGAGTGATGGAGGTGACAGTGTGGATTTTTAGGTGGACAGAGACATGGATGGAAGGGGAGCCTGAAGTAGAAAATGGAGAGAGTTTGGAAGGAAGAACGAGAGAGAGTGTGAAGGAAAGCGGTCAGATTTTATACTAGATGGAGATGGTGACTCAAGTCAGCGACTCAAACTCGAGTTGCACATCTGACGTACTTTGAAAGACTTTCGACTCGACTCTGACTTTTGCTTAACTGACTTGTGAAATTTAAGTGTGGGGAAAATATGTATCTCAGTAGTCGAGTCGTGTGAATAAAACTTATTTTCTGTCTGATCTCACAAGAACACCTTGACTGTCAGTTGATGGTCATGCTCAGTAATTTATTTCATCTCTCGGCTCTCACGCTGATGTTAGCATGGGTACAGAACATGCCTTCAGCCGTCACCTTCAGGTCCAACATCCCCCAGAGGGACATAGTCAAACTGCTACATGCATCTTGTAAGCTCCATTTAATTTAACAGCAATTTCTAACTTTTGTAGTTAGCTATCTATATATTCCATTGTCCTACTGCCTTTTTGTTTGCTAGGTATTACATAAGTCAAGTCAATATTTTATTTATATGGCACATTTGTTTATAACATTAGTATTCATACATACATATGTATATTTATTTTGAGTTCAGTCAGTGTTCCATGTCTTTGAGAATGCACATTAGCAACCTCATAAATAAATAAGACTAGAAACTGTAAACAATAAGACTAAATAAAAATTTTCTAAGGCAGGGTTGAGACTGGACATGGACTCTTATTCAGGACACTCAAGACTGGACTTGGACTTGCACATCAGAGACTCTAAACTAGACTCATATAAAGTGATTTAAAACATCTCAGACAGATTTTGAATGAATTGGGGTGTTGATGGGATATTCATTTTGTGAAGGAAGAGTGATTTGGTGCATGTTAAGGTGTGAGAGAGTGAAATGGATGGATACTGGAACTATTGTACATCTAAAATATAGAAAGTGTGCATGAAGTGTGTATGTAGCATGTTATATAATTGACATGATTCTCAGGACAGAAGTTAAAGTATGGAGACTGTTGAAAGAAATGGGAGGAGGGGAGGGATGAAGAGTGAAAGAACGGACAGATAGTGAGAGAAAAAGGTAAGAGATGTGGGGAACAGATGGAGGAAGACTACTCAGAGGACGAGAGGAGCCAGGGGTCAGATCTCATTCTGTTGTTAATGACATGTTTCAACCGACGTTCCACCAGCTGGACAACCACCAATCAATTCTACTAATGACGCCTAACAATGTCCACCAAGCCCCACCACACACACACACACACACACGCACGTGCGCGCGCGCACACACACACACACACACACACACACACACACACACACACACACACACACCACCAGCAACACCCACACATGGACCCACACAAAGAAAGAAAGAGATGCAGTAAAATTCTTTCTGTTGTCAGGCAGGTGGAAAGACCTAATGCAGCCCTCTTGATACAGGGTTTGTGAATGACTGAACCTGATGAAATGGTGGCATTGAGGATAAATATAGCCACTCTCCCCCAGCCACAGAGACTACTTCATTATGGTGGATAAATGTACAAATATTGAGTTTTCAACCCGTTGAATGTTTGAGCTGCAATCAACGCACACACCTCTTCTTCTTAAACAATGCACTTCCTGTTTCAGCTTGTAATTCTAGATAAAATACAGAAGCTTTTATTTTCAGATTCCCTTTTATAGTATCAGTGCAATTTATTTTGAGTTACTTCTCTAACCGAATTTTTGTGCCATAGCTGTTTTCCTCATGAAATGTAAATGTAAATTCTACTCAAACAAATGATCTGTTCTTGTATGATATTGGGTTCCTTTTTGTGACTTCCGTTAGTCCCCTCACGTTTTTTTCTGATGTGTGTATGCCTCTCTGCGCATACAGGAGCTTCTCTGAGCTCTACCAAAAGTCCATCCAGGATGCGGAGAGCAAGTCCGGAGAGGGCCAGACGGGGGAGGCCTGGGTTCTGGGAGAGGTAGAGGAAGAGGACGACGAAGGCAGAGAGGAGGCGCCGGAGCAGAAGCAGGAACAGGTCGATGTGGAGGAGTCCATCAGTGAGGAGCTGCCAGAAGACAGAGATGAGGTGGAGAGCAGAGGTCCAGACGATGGGGACAGCAGCTGTCTTCTCTCCCTGCCCACCCTGCCTCTCCACCGGGCGTCTTCGCTGCAGGACAGCCCCCAGCCCCAGGGCCTAGAGATCACTGCCTCCTGTCTCACACGCAGCTACTCACTGGAGAGACACCCGCACTACCAGAACATCTGTGATGGGTATGTCCACACGCAGAACTGCTGATTCACATATAACTATTCCTGGATCAAATCAAAGGAATTTTCCAACAGTGTTTGCAGAGCCAGACTCAAAAGGATGCTTAGATGGCCGAATGCGTAATGCTTAAGCAAGAAAGTATTTTCCACTGAATACCTTTCTAGCACAGCACCTTAAACTAGGTTTAAACTAGGTCTCGAAAAACCAGTCCCTGTGCACAAAAATAGCCCATTTCCTCCGCACAGTGAGTACACAGCAAGGGTTCCAGTACGCTGGCCTTTTAGCTGAACTTCTAAAGCGATTGGCTCTGACTCCACCGAAGGCAAGCAGAAGCAGAGCTCGCCTCCATCCCACACAGGATGTAAGTGTTGGGCCCTTCCTCCCAGCAGAGTACGCCTCCTCCCAACCCGCCCGTTTACAGAGCAGCACCGGTCCGAGCGCTTGCCACACCCTCTCCAGTACCCGCCGCAGGGGAAATGCGCTCGATGAGACGTTAGTGTGTTTTCCGCTGCGAGCCTTGTGTGCGTACGGGTGCCACGCAGAGATTACCCAACTGCTCGCCCCGACCCCTTCATTCCTGGACCCTGACAGTCCTGCACGGCTCTCGTCTTCCACGCCAGATTAACTGTCATATATTAGCAGATATGGCATCAGGGTGATTATGTGGCTGTGCAGTTTATATGTAACAGTTTCTAGAAAGTGACAGCCTGTTTGAACTTAATAATGTTCTCTGTCTGCTCTGGCCACAGCATAAATGTTTACAACTCCTCTTAGGATGTTCAGATTTGAATTAACAAGGTTGAACTTAAATGTAACCTTGGTTTTCTTTTCTTTTTTACGGTATGTATGATGGTGTGTGTGTGTGTGTGTGTGTGTGTGTGTGTGTGTGTGTGTGTGTGTGTGTGTGTGTGTGTGTGTGTGTGTGTGTGTGTGTGTGTGTGTGTGTGTCAGTCATGTGTATGATAATGTTGGGCTAAAGGTGAACAAGCATCATATATATGAGGATATTGGAGAGCAGATGGATGCAACCCCTGACCTTATACTGGCAGTCAAACCTAAAGTGCATGTGGAGGAAGAGCGACAGGTTAGAACACACACACACACACACACATATACATGTGCACACATACACACACACATGTGCATATACACAGTTTGGAATGGTGTTTCATTCAGATAAAATGGATCTGCATATTCTTTTGGAATTTGCATACTCTTAACTGCATAATCCAAAGGGAATACATATTGCATATTCAACTTTTGTATAGCAATTGTTAAGCTGAGGACTAACCGCATTTTCCAAGTAATCTACCATTAACCTCCACTTTTACAGCATAAAGCTCAGTAATTATGGCGAGCCATGTTAAGCCAATATTTAAAGCATTGCTCCACATTTTGAGTTGTATGAAATACACAGCCGATGGTCCTTTATGATAAGAGCGTTCTACCTGCGCTGTTCCACCTCCCACACATGGGCCCTTGAATAGACCACGTCACACAACTATATTTGAGAGGCAAGTCGGTCAAGACCACAAACTTTTCAAAGTGTTTTTAACCACCTGAACAAACACTCTCCCCCTCTCTCCTCATCAACCAGTGTTCTCCTTATCCCACTCCCCCTCTCTCCTCATCAACCAGTGTTCTCCTTATCCCACTCCCCCTCTCTCCTCATCAACCAGTGTTCTCCTTATCCCACTCCCCCTCTCTCCTCATCAACCAGTGTTCTCCTTATCCCACTCCCACTCTCTCCTCATCAACCAGTGTTCTCCTTATCCCACTCCCCCTCTCTCCTCATCAACCAGTGTTCTCCTTATCCCACTCCCCCTTTCTCCTCATCAACCAGTGTTCTCCTTATCCCACTCCCCCTCTCTCCTCATCAACCAGTGTTCTCCTTATCCCACTCCCCCTCTCTCCTCATCAACCAGTGTTCTCCTTATCCCACTCCCCCTCTCTCCTCATCAACCAGTGTTCTCCTTATCCCACTCCCCCTCTCTCCTCATCAACCAGTGTTCTCCTTATCCCACTCCCACTCTCTCCTCATCAACCAGTGTTCTCCTTATCCCACTCCCCCTCTCTCCTCATCAACCAGTGTTCTCCTTATCCCACTCCCCCTCTCTCCTCATCAACCAGTGTTCTCCTTATCCCACTCCCACTCTCTCCTCATCAACCAGTGTTCTCCTTATCCCACTCCCCCTCTCTCCTCATCAACCAGTGTTCTCCTTATCCCACTCCCCCTTTCTCCTCATCAACCAGTGTTCTCCTTATCCCACTCCCCCTCTCTCCTCATCAACCAGTGTTCTCCTTATCCCACTCCCCCTCTCTCCTCATCAACCAGTGTTCTCCTTATCCCACTCCCCCTCTCTCCTCATCAACCAGTGTTCTCCTTATCCCACTCCCCCTCTCTCCTCATCAACCAGTGTTCTCCTTATCCCACTCCCACTCTCTCCTCATCAACCAGTGTTCTCCTTATCCCACTCCCCCTCTCTCCTCATCAACCAGTGTTCTCCTTATCCCACTCCCCCTCTCTCCTCATCAACCAGTGTTCTCCTTATCCCACTCCCACTCTCTCCTCATCAACCAGTGTTCTCCTTATCCCACTCCCCCTCTCTCCTCATCAACCAGTGTTCTCCTTATCCCACTCCCCCTTTCTCCTCATCAACCAGTGTTCTCCTTATCCCACTCCCCCTCTCTCCTCATCAACCAGTGTTCTCCTTATCCCACTCCCCCTCTCTCCTCATCAACCAGTGTTCTCCTTATCCCACTCCCCCTCTCTCCTCATCAACCAGTGTTCTCCTTATCCCACTCCCCCTCTCTCCTCATCAACCAGTGTTCTCCTTATCCCACTCCCACTCTCTCCTCATCAACCAGTGTTCTCCTTATCCCACTCCCACTCTCTCCTCATCAACCAGTGTTCTCCTTATCCCACTCCCCCTCTCTCCTCATCAACCAGTGTTCTCCTTATCCCACTCCCCCTCTCTCCTCATCAACCAGTGTTCTCCTTATCCCACTCCCCCTTTCTCCTCATCAACCAGTGTTCTCCTTATCCCACTCCCCCTCTCTCCTCATCAACCAGTGTTCTCCTTATCCCACTCCCACTCTCTCCTCATCAACCAGTGTTCTCCCTGTCCCACTCCCACTCCACCATTTGGTTTCATTGCCCACCCCATAATCATCGAGCCTCCTCCCTCTCTCTCTCTCTCTCTCTCTCTCTCTCTCTCTCTCTCTCTCTCACTCTCCTTCTCTTTCTTGTCTTATCCCTCTTTCCTCTCTGTGTGACCCACCAGCCAAACCTAAATTAGTCAGCATTTAGCATCTTGAATGCATGACAGTTAAGTCTCCTGGTTTCTCTCTCTAGATGGGAGTGGATGAAGGGGCGGAGGACAGGCCATCGGGGAGCGAGGTGCCCCTTCGCTCTGTGTGCATGGAGAGAGCAGAGAGAAGCTCCAGGGCTCTGAGTCTTCATAACTCCATCACAAAGAGTGAGTGCTGCAGGAACCTGAATCATCTGCCCCCTACACACACTAAGGGCTGTGGGTTACTGGCAGAGGATTTGGTTTGCATCATTTTCATATTTATTTCTGGAACTTATTTTTTCTACCCTTATCTCAACTTTGCCTTTGGTAATAATTGTTCAGTTACGTCTTAAAGCTTTATTACAACAAACAAGTAAGACGATGTATAAAAAATGTTAAAGTGAAATGGCCAAGGTGGTTTGAACTTGAACTGCAGAAAGTCACCAGCTGAACAGAACTTTTGATGTCAGAGTTGAAGCCTGGTTCTGTTTCCACAGGGGATTTTGACATTGTCAAACCAATGGGCCTTTATAAAATTTTATGAAGAGCAGTTTCAGCCTAAGATTCTGTTCCTGGGATGAACAGCAGTAGTGTTGTGTGCGTGTGTGGACAATAGCACCAGCCTTTGTTAATTGCTGTAAATGGAGACTCGTCCTCTGCAGACTGTGTCTTTTTAAGCCCCAGTAGCAGCCCATAGCAGGACCAGAACAATGCCAGCCACCCCCCTCCATGTCATCACTAGCATAATTGAACCCAATTTTTTTCTCTTTGTGCCTTCAGGAGCTACACACGCCCTCTTTCCCCAAATCCACCATATTATCCTCTCCAAAATTATCCTCTCATATCATCCCTCCCTCATACTCTCCCCATCCCTCCCCCTTTGTCCTCTTCTCTTTCATCTTGGCTTCCCTCCATCCCTGTTTCGTTTGCCTGGAGTTGTCCCCTGCTGCTCCTCCTCTTACCCCCCATTTTATACCCAAAACCAAGACAGGACAGATGGGGGCTGGGCTGGAGCTGGGTGCGGTATGGGGGCGAGGGTGTTATCCTCCCCTAATCGAGAGACTCTCTCTGGGCCATCTGCTCTCTTCCTGGCCCTTGTCTTGTTGGGAGGATGCTCCTCTCTAGGCACCTTTTATGGGACTGTGTGCATAGCCTCTCAGTAAATTCTCAGGGCTTTTGTTAGGATGAGTGTTTGGGACAGAGGCCACTTCTCTCCTACTATTGTGTTTTCTGCAATTGCTGCTACACATACAATGTTCAAGCACCCCCTGGTGGATGTGTTTGGTCATTGAGTGTGCAGTTACAGACTGTAGATCCAATGCCATCTGACAAGACACCGTCTATTCCACTGATGTTGTGTTGCTGAACCACTGCATGTTTAAGACAACTGCTGACCAGCTATTACCAGGATGAAGGACGATTCTCAACACAACAGTGACACTGACATGGTAGAGGGGTGTTATACTGTATTAGACACAGCAGTGACACTGACATGGTAGTGGGGTGTTATACTGTATTAGACACAGCAGTGACACTGACATGGTAGAGGGGTGTTATACTGTATTAGACACAGCAGTGACACTGACATGGTAGTGGGGTGTTATACTGTATTAGACACAGCAGTGACACTGACATGGTAGTGGGGTGTTATACTGTATTAGACACAGCAGTGACACTGACATGGTAGTGGGGTGTTATACTGTATTAGACACAGCAGTGACACTGACATGGTAGTGGGGTGTTATACTGGATTAGACACAGCAGTGACACTGACATGGTAGTGGGGTGTTATACTGGATTAGACACAGCAGTGACACTGACATGGTAGTGGGGTGTTATACTGTATTAGACACAGCAGTGACACTGACATGGTAGTGGGGTGTTATACTTTATTAGACACAGCAGTGACACTCACATGGTAGTGGGATGTTATACTGTATTAGACACAGCAGTGACACTGACATGGTAGTGGGGTGTTATACTTTATTAGACACAGCAGTGACACTGACATGGTAGTGGGGTGTTATACTGTATTAGACACAGCAGTGACACTGACATGGTAGTGGGGTGTTATACTGTATTAGACACAGCAGTGACACTGACATGGTAGTGGGGTGTTATACTGTATTAGACACAGCAGTGACACTGACATGGTAGTGGGGTGTTATACTGGATTAGACACAGCAGTGACACTGACATGGTAGTGGGGTGTTATACTGTATTAGACTATTAGACACAGCAGTGACACTGACATGGTAGTGGGGTGTTATACTGTATTAGACACAGCAGTGACACTGACATGGTAGTGGGGTGTTATACTGGATTAGACACAGCAGTGACACTGACATGGTAGAGGGGTGTTATACTGGATTAGACACAGCAGTGACACTGACATGGTTGAGGGGTGTTATACTGGATTAGACACAGCAGTGACACTGACATGGTAGAGGGGTGTTATACTGTATTAGACACAGCAGTGACACTGACATGGTAGTGGGGTGTTATACTGTATTAGACACAACAGTGACACTGACATGGTAGTGGGGTGTTATACTGTATTAGACACAGCAGTGACACTGGCATGGTAGTGGGGTGTTATACTGTATTAGACACAGCAGTGACACTGACATGATAGAGGGGTGTTATACTGTATTAGACACAGCAGTGACACTGACATGGTAGTGGGGTGTTATACTGTATTAGACACAGCAGTGACACTGACATGGTAGAGGGGTGTTATACTGTATTAGACACAGCAGTGACACTGACATGGTAGTGGGGTGTTATACTGTATTAGACACAGCAGTGACACTGACATGGTAGTGGGGTGTTATACTGTATTAGACACAGCAGTGACACTGACATGGTAGTGGGGTGTTATACTGGATTAGACACAGCAGTGACACTGACATGGTAGTGGGGTGTTATACTGTATTAGACACAGAAGTGACACTGACATGGTAGTGGGGTGTTATACTGTATTAGACACAGCAGTGACACTGACATGGTAGTGGGGTGTTATACTGTATTAGACACAACAGTGACACTGACATGGTAGTGGGGTGTTATACTGGATTAGACACAGCAGTGACACTCACATGGTAGTGGGGTGTTATACTGTATTAGACACAACAGTGACACTGACATGGTAGTGGGGTGTTATACTGGATTAGACACAGCAGTGACACTCACATGGTAGTGGGGTGTTATACTGTATTAGACACAGCAGTGACACTGACATGGTAGTGGGGTGTTATACTGTATTAGACACAGCAGTAACACTGACATGGTAGTGGGGTGTTATACTGTATTAGACACAACAGTGACACTGACATGGTAGTGGGGTGTTATACTGGATTAGACACAGCAGTGACACTGACATGGTAGTGGGGTGTTATACTGTATTAGACACAACAGTGACACTGACATGGTAGTGGGGTGTTATACTGGATTAGACACAGCAGTGACACTCACATGGTAGTGGGGTGTTATACTGTATTAGACACAGCAGTGACACTGACATGGTAGTGGGGTGTTATACTGTATTAGACACAGCAGTGACACTGACATGGTAGTGGGGTGTTATACTGTATTAGACACAGCAGTGACACTGACATGGTAGTGGGGTGTTATACTGTATTAGACACAGCAGTGACACTGACATGGTAGTGGGGTGTTATACTGTATTAAACACAGCAGTGACACTCACATGGTAGTGGGGTGTTATACTGTATTAGACACAGCAGTGACACTGACATGGTAGTGGGGTGTTATACTGTATTAGACACAGCAGTAACACTGACATGGTAGTGGGGTGTTATACTGTATTAGACACAGCAGTGACACTGACATGGTAGTGGGGTGTTATACTGTATTAGACACAACAGTGACACTGACATGGTAGTGGGGTGTTATATTGTATTAGACACAGCAGTGACACTGACATGGTAGTGGGGTGTTATACTGTATTAGACATAGCAGTGACACTCACATGGTAGTGGGGTGTTATACTGTATTAGACACAACAGTGACACTCACATGGTAGTGGGGTGTTATACTACCATGCAGTTTTTCAGTATTACAGTGGTACGTGAAGGTCACTGCAGAGTTGACCGTGGTCTGTTTCCGGATGGCAGTAGTCAGAGACTTACAGTCTTACAGTCAGAGACTGAAACTAAAAGAAAATTTGGAGGGCAGGTTCCTGTGTGCATGGCAACCAATACAATATTATAGCCTCTTCCTTTACCCTTAACAGGGCTTGCAAAATAAAGAAACATATTTATTCTTCCACAATTCTTAAACCTCCTACACAGTATTCGTCCTTCCTACTCCTTCCTAAGACTTGACCTCTAAAATTTGGTGACATTAGCATTTTGGGGGGAATTACACCTATGTGGCATGACTCAAAACCCTCAAAAGGTAATACATGGACGCTTGACTTACATGATATTGTCCCATACTCACATTATATTTGAATCTACAATTTAATGTGTATGATGTGCAGTGGTGGACAGTAACAAAGTAAATGTAATCCCTTACTGTACTTAAGTACATGTTTAGTGTTTTTTACTTTACTGTACTGGAGTAATGTTTTACCTTGGTGTCTGTACTTTTATTCAAACACGTGGTTTGTGTACTTCGTCCATCACTGATGATGTGGAAGCTGTTGGTCTAGAGGTTCTCTTGAACCTCTCTCTCTAGAGGTTGCTGAACGTAAAGAATGAGACTGAGAAAAGAAGAAAGAGAAAGAGAAAAGGGAGATTTTTTTATGGCAAACATTTAGATGATTTGTTTAAAATATATTAAATTATTTTTACAGAAATGGAAAGCCATTTTTTAGGAGCTCTAAATCATTGTTGTGTTATAGCGTGGTGTGTTTACTTGTTGTTTGGGTGTTGAGGGATGGATTTCTTGTCTTTCAGTTCTTTCAGAAACCACAGATTCATCAGAGGAGGAGTGGCAGTCTATTTCTGACCTCGCCACAGCTTGCAGGAGTATTCTAGAAGCCCTGTCACGAGAAGGTGCAGAATTTTAAATGTACACAAGGAGCAAAAAATGCTGTCATAAGGCATATGTGACTAGTCCCAGACAAGGGTAGCACATTCTGAACTGATCAATCCTAACTATAAAAAGATTAAAATTAAGCAAGCTCTAAACTGTACTGGAACCACCTGAACTGAACATCAAACTTAGACTGAGCCAGACAAAACATGTTTCTCTCTGATTGACCCAATGTAGTGAACAGCACATACTTACAAGCCTAAAAATGGCAACGGTGGCTCATATGCATGCATACCTGAGTGCATATATATTAATGAAACATAATGGGTCCCTCTTGCTGAGCTGAAAAGCATTTGGGGGAGAGAGAGGGTTGAAATAATTGTCAAAGGTTAGCACCTCACTCTCTTGAACACACAAGGAGCATTTATCTTTTCCCAATTGCAAGTGTTTGTTTGGTCCCTGCGGGGACCAACCTGATGGGCCTGGGTGAGTAAAGCAACAAAATGCTGTGTTTCAGACCGGAAGGCGGCGGACGGGATCCAGGCAGGGGCAGACGCAGTGACCTTACCGGGCCAGACGGACGCCAAGTTGAAAGACTTTAAAGACAGGTGAACAAGGCCTGTGTGTCGCACGCTGCACTCCCATGATTGAATAATTGTATATTACTGTAACTCATTGACATTGCCTGCATTCTACGAGTAGAAGGTTATGAGGTTAAAATGCAGAATATTAGTGTTAATTTGAGGGTATTTATACCAGTTGAACCATGTAGGAATCATTGTCTATTCACCCACATCACTTTTCTTTTGTTGACCCAGTGATGCTTTCAGACAAGCCAGAAACACATGTGGAGTCTGCACATTGCAGAAATTCACAGTTGTGGTCATCTGTAATTTATCTGTTTCAAACTTGAAAGAAGCCCATTTACTCTTTGCCTTTCTAGCAGGCAATTAGTGACTTTTAGCCTTTTGTACTTACAAAGTGGTATTTTTCAATGGGCATTTCTCCACATCACTCTGACTCACACACCCTCTACCTCTCTGTCTGCCTCTCTCTATAGAGAGGAAAATATCTCACTCTCTCTAACTTAATCTATTCACATAGACAGGACAACACATGACAGCAAAACACTGCTCTGTACAGCAAGAATTTATGCAGAATCCACATTATGGTTGGCTAGTGACTATCACAAGCATTTATGCTCTTCCTGCTCTCTGGCTTTCGATTCTTTAACGGTCTCTCACATTGCTTTAGTCAGCCTGATAGCATCTCTCTCCATCTCCCTCTGCCTATCCCACTGGGCCAGTCTTTTATCTCTGTGTCTCCCTCTAATTGATTTACTCAGTGGCCTGCACTGTATTATGCCCCCATGTTTGATGTTTCTTCACTTGCTCCAGCATAGGCATAGATCAGTCAGTATGAAATGCTGACATAAAATCTCTCCCTCCCTCCCTCCATCCATCCATCTTTCTCTCCTCCTCTTCCTACCTTCCCTCTCTGTCTTTCCCTCTCTCAGTGACTCCCCCAGTCACCTGGAGGAGAAGGTGTCCCAGTTGGAGGCCATGCTAAAACGGCTACAAGATGACCTCCAAAAGGTACTTCCTCTTACGCTTGCAAGTTCCAGTGGAGCCCCAGAATCCCTTCCCCTACCCTCAACTGTACTGCCCATAGAGTGACCCTTGACACCCTTCCCCACACAGATCCCATCCCCATCCCTCACTGTGTCCATCTAACTGCCCCACCCAACCCCCACCCTCAGCCACCCCAGAACCAAACCTGACCACTTCTTCCCGGAGCCAATCAGACAGAGGGATTGTAGCCGTAGGGCGGGACAAGCAAAAGAAACCTGTCTTGTCATTGGGCAGGGCGAACAGAGGAGATGAGAAGATATCTGGAGGGACACTGGGCATCCATGCTCACTCTCTCTACACTAAGCGACCAATGGCAGTCGAGGCAAGTACAGCATGAGATTTTTCCTCCGTCGAGCCAAAACCGAATAAAACAACCCAGAACCAATCCAATAACTCATTTTCAATTCTCAACCTGCCAGAGTAAAAATGGGCTTCTGCGGGACCCATGGGAGGTGTCCTAACATGCAGTGAGATGATGCGTGAGACATGAATTAAACAGCGTCATTAGTCCATGTCATCAATCCACACTGGGATGAGCAATCTCTCAAATCCCCCAAATTTTAAGATTATAACCAGACTGTTTTTTGTAAACCAAGCACCAAATAGGATTTAATTGTCTGATCTAATTCAGTGATCTGCCTGTTGCAATTGGTATCCCCCAGAAAAGCATTGTTGAGAAGAAGAGAGAGAATAGAGAGGAGTGGAGGAGAGCTTGTTTTCTCTGAAGGAGAATGAAGAAGGGAATAAGAGAGCTGTGCAGAGAAGGAGAAACCATGTTTTGAGGCTGACAGATCTTGGACATCACCTCAGCATATAATTAAGTAGAAACCTCACACTCAATTGACTTCACAGGTCATGGTGATTCCAGGCTTCTCTAGGAGTGCTTTCAGAGCCCCTCTTACATGAGGATGGCCTGCAAAAATGACTGTAATATCTGTGGAATGGAGTACAAATTATATTATCTCAACTGAAGATGAGCGACATCTTCCAGTCAGGGTCCGATCTAACCCTTTGGCTTAAAGCACTGTGGCTTAAAGCACATAAGCACTGTTTTCTTTTCTTGATATGTGCCTATGTAACCCTCTTGATTTTTCAGTCACACTCATCATTAACCCAGTGTTATCATCAGTCTATAGAAAGGCATGTGATCCCATGTGGACCAAACAATCTGAAAACAAGGGATCAACACTAGCCACAGTTCTAGTGATGTTGTCACATTCATGTTTTAGAAAGACTTGATTTGTCTGTGTCTGTAAGAAAGTGAGCATGATTACATTTATAGAGTATAGTTGTAGATTAGACTGCATAGAATGAATTGGATTGGATACATTAACTTACAAATCAGTAGTATAGTTGTTTTTTTCTATAACTTTGCTCTATCACAATTATTGATTTATCAGTATTATAAAAGAGGTTTAAGAGCTAAATATTAAATTTTCATAGACTAGTATAGCATGACAAAGCTATGTCCTCCACTAATTTGAGCATATTATAATAATGTAGATGAATAAGGACTGTTTAGGCCTTTCATGTGATTGATGATAATGCTACATAACATACCCCTGTAGGATAATACGTATGACAAGATGTACATAAATGTAGATAAACAGAGAATGACAGCTTTGAAAGGCATCCTTACAGCACTCATCAGAGCTTAAAACTCATTAACTGTTCTGGTTTGTTAAAGCATTCATTTGCTTTCGGGTTTCACAAGCATAAATGTTTTTAGGCCATCTTCTCTTGAATGCTTCACGTAGCTGTCATTGCCTTTTTATGTACGTTGGATGATGTTGCACTTAGCGTGCTTCACTCCGGCTTCATCTCACCTCACCTTAATTAATATTACCTAACTGAAAAATAACGTCTTCATTTCTTAACATCAGTCCTGATGGCAGAGTTGATGTGGTTGTAGAATAGAGTTTGTTCAAGCCATACAAAACTGCTGTGTGCAGTTGAACTCTCGCTTCCGTTACCCTCTGTGGCCGTTCTGCCTTTACCATCCAGTCTTTTCCTTTTCTTTCATTTCATTGGCGCTGGATATTTTCTGCCCTTAGCAGCTAGTGGATGGAATACATTCCTCTGATCCCAAACACAACAAATGGTGAAGTAAACACTAAATCTTAAGCCAGACAACTGGTTAAGGGCATGAAATAACTTGTGCTTCCTGTTAGAGATGGTAAGAAAAATGTGACAGGAAAAAAATACACTTTATAATATTTTTTCTTTAATTCGCTCAATAAGATTATTTATATTTATGTTGTTTTTTGCATTATAAAGCATTATGATTGGAGCAAGAAATGAAAGATGCCCTTAAGACCTGTGCATGCTAAGAATATTTATCTTGAATATTGTATAATATTTATTTGCTGTATGGCTTTCTTGGTTTTTCAAATTTCTTGAATATTACTAAATTGATTGTCTCAGTAAAATAACATTTCTCCTTTATTATTGAAACTGATAGTGGTTGTTCACCAGAAAGCTTGCACCAAAATGAGCTAAATATTAATATTCATATATCTTAGGGTATGTAAATGAAGAGCTGGAGAGTCAACTGTGGATAACTTTTCTGTCCATCTTCTGACACTTCATCATTGTGTGAGCCTCTGTCTTTCTCAGCAAATGTGAAAGACAAAAGGTTCCTCACAAATCAAACGTACTTTAAAGTGTGTATGTGTGTGTTTTGAGGGGGTAGCCATGTGTGATTGTTTCTAACGATTGTTTCCACATGGCTGTTCTTAGGAACAAGCTGTGTCCAGTTCTTTGTCATCATGCAAACTCTAAAATGTCTAGTCAAGTCAAGCTCTAAAATGTTCAGTTGGACTGTGTGTGGTACATTATTCAGTTTCAGAAGTCTTGGAGCTCTAGAATTTTCAAATCTTTCGGCATGGTTGTTTGGCATGGTTGTAGAATTTTGGCTGAATTGAGTCTAACTTTGTATAGTCCTGTTAGATGGTTTTAGTTTATGTCTAGGTGTATAAGCCTGAAGTAAACTCAAATCAAACCATTTTTTATTTGCATGTAGTTTGTTTAGACAAGGTACTGGCTACTAACTCTTTAATAACTGGGTCATTTGTTCAAATATCCTTTCAGAGGAAAAATATGACTTTGGATTCATCTGTATTAAAACTAAGATTTATCTCTATGTCTAACTGTAGTCATCCAATAGGCCCAATTCTCCTGATGCTGACCAACCACCATCTAATGCAGCTCTTTCCCCTCCCAACATATCCCAGCACAATCCCTCCCTGAGCCCCAAGGGGGCGCCCTGATGGTCAGTTGTGTTGTGTGTGCCGCTCCCCTGGCAGGAGAAGGAGGACAAGGCGGTGCTGCAGGCAGAGGTGCAGAGTCTGAGGCAGAACAATCAGAGGCTGCAGGAGGAGTCGCAGAGCACCGTGGCACGCCTCATCAAGGTCACCGAGCTGCTGTGCAACGTCAACAAGCCCTGCTAGCAGAGTGTGGCCCACGCTCAGGGACCACTGAAGATTAGTGCAAACGTTAGCACGTCCTGCTGGCATAGGGGTCCAGACCCAGGCCCTATTCATAGTCTTAGGGAGACTACTAAGGAATGATACAAATGTTATCAGGACATCTGAAAGATAAGTATAGACTCAAAACTTTGAATGTGCTTGATGCTTGATCCCTGCTTCGAAAATGGGCCATCCATTTCAATTGCAAGAATTAATTAAACGTTAACAACTCCTACCAAATAAAGCTAGGCTTGAAGTTAAGACATACAATAGCATGTGCTCTAAGATCTCAAGATTGATAGGCCTGTATTTTGGTAACAAATAAAGCCAGCCTAGAGGAAGACATACCATATGGTGTATGGCATATATGTTTAAATGTCCAGTCAGCAAAGTAAGTTTAGCTGTATTGACACTGACCCAGAGAACATAATGAACATTCATTACATAAATTAATAGTAGCCACAGAACCTGTACATTTACATTACAGTCTGTAATCCATTGTACAGCTGTACTGAAATTCTAAATTCTTTGCTAGGCTTTGGTCGCACTCATATGGTGTTTCATAACCAAGGGTAATACCTGAGAAACTTGATCATATTGTTAGGCCTTTCAGGTTCTTCAAGAACCAGCAGATATCCACCTTATGGCCTTCTGGTCATATGTAGACACAGACACAGTAAGGGACAGTGGAATAATATGACCGTAAGCCACCATAGACTTGTGTATTCACTGCACACACGTTTTACTGTAAACTGGATCAGACCTTCTAAAATCATGTTCTCTCCCCCAAAATGTGATTCTTTATTTTAAGACCTCAACATAGGTTTTTTTCTTTGCTCTCGTTAAATCTTCACACGTCAATAATGTTCAAAGGCATCATTGTGACGATCCAGTACATTGTTGTGAGATAGAAGTCATATTGTTATGGTGCTGAACAGATCTGTTGAGACAGATTTCCAACTGGTTCTGTCCTACAGGTTAGCCACATGTCCATCCCTTAATACACTCTCCTATTCAGCATTAGGTCAGTTCTAGCCACTTAGAAAACTTGGGAAGTTAAGGTGGTGGGCTCATGTAATATGTGGGGTATTTTTACTTAGCATATGTATTTTTATTTGTCTGGCTGACTGTAGATCATTTTGTATCTCCCTATATTTAAATGGAGGCAAAGCAGCAGTGGCAGGAATAAATGCTAACAACAGGAAGGTCAGGACTGCACGATCAATACTGAAGACTGAGCTCGTTCAGTATCATCTTACTGAACTCAGGCAGCTGCTAATTTAGACAGGTTTCATGTGTGGTGTTTAGTTAAAACACCCTCTCTGCAGTATTCTCTCTCCTTCTCCTCTTCTTCCATATCTCCTTCTTATATATGCAAGCTTTCCCATCTGAGGTCGGCTTTGTGGTGTTTCTGGATGTTAGCGGATGGACACTGCAGTGCCCCTCTCAGTTACAGAAAATATTAAAAAGTAAGCAGAGGTCATGTGACATGAGTATCTATGGACATGAATGACCAAGGTCGGATTGACAAGCCAGCCTGGTACCTTCTCCTACATCTGTCATTGACAAAGACTGGACTTTATGCAAGCCTCAAAATGAAGGACAAAAATTCACTGGCCTTTTTTTGGTGTGTAAGATAATGTGAAGGTTTTCTGAAAGCAGTTTGAAAACAAAAGATGTAAATACATAAAAAAAAATCCAGGAGAGTAAATTTGTACTTGCTTATTGGGACACACCTTCTGTGGCTGGGATGAAAAGACTCCACCTGCTGGTTACGTAGGCAACTGCATCACTCCTTATTGCAGGTGTAATGACTTGAAATAGACTGGATTCCTGCATCTAATGACAAGACTGAGCCGTTTTTTTTTCTTTTTCCTTTCTTCTTTTCTTTTTTTTTTGAGGATAAACGTCGAGTGGTTTGCTGTATGTGAAGGCATTTAATAAGTGGTGATGTATGATATGGTATTTGCTTCTCTCAAAGCAGGTTTCAATAAGTGACTGCTGGTTGATGAGGTCAGCTCCTCCACTCCAGCCTTCTGTATGTGGTGTGTATTTCTCACATTGGAACTGACTCTATGACTGGGGCATTGCACATGTATAAAATCATTCCTTCCTATCTCTGAATCTTATATATTAAAGTATTCTCACCACTTACCTCACGTCAGATCCACTGATGGTGACATCACGATGTGATGTAAAAAAGGCAAAAAATAGGTGGGAGTGGGGGGAGGTGTCTTTCCTCTACAGAATTGAACTTTTGCCTCGTCACTAGTGCATACTGTCCACTGCAAGACACATATGCACCCTGAATTAAACTTGACTAAGGCACAGACACACATGCAAAGAGATGCCAATCAAAATGTTGAAGAACCTGGTCAATTATGCTGTATGTTGTACATAATGTTTTATCCTCATAATTTTTATTTTATAGTCACTGTGATAAGCTGGTACCAGCAGATTGTCATATATGAAGATAAAAATATAACTATGTCTATGTGAAGATGTACAGCCAAAACAGTTCAGTGTTATATTCCCCCTAAAACCTGCACTCCACAGCTGGACCAAAACAAATCTAGACTCCAGAATCCAAGCATTGTCAGCCAAATGTCATTAGAGTTCTAGAACTCTAATATCAGATCGTTAATAGTTTAGGTTTGTTTGTGTAAAATGTGGAGTCCAGGCTTAATATCAAATGTTGCAACAGGCAGGAACACAAATGTGCTCAGGCAAGTTTGATGCAAGAAGTCTTAAGTGATGCATTGTGGGATATATATTTAGCCAAATGGTAATGTAAAAGAACTCTTTCCCATTCTATTGTATGTCACATAGTTTGCAGAATGTAAGGGTTGTGAAGCTCCAGAATGCACCAAGCAACTACCAGCTTCTCTTATGTGTGTATGTATGTAAAAAAAAATGTAATAACTTATTAATCTTGCAAATGTGGATTTTATTGTTAGATGTCTTTCAACTAGAGGGGAGGGGATGCTAATTCATGAAATACTGACTGGGCAGGTATAAGGTTATCAATTTTTTTTCTATTTTTTTATTTTATTTTGTAAGACCAAACATAAAACTTAATAACTACACAATACAAAGGCAGTATTTGGTTTTAAGTACTAACAATATCAGCTGTTCTTATAAATGTTTTTCCCTCCAGGTTTTGTATACCATATGGTATGCCTTAACAGGGAAACTTTCTTGACAAAACTGGAAAATAGGATGAAGGGACTTTGGGACAGTAGGAAGGATAGGAATGCATCTGTTGTTAAAGATGGGTTTGTGGAATTTCATACTTTCCTGTTTAGAGTCACCATCAGGCCATCATATACCTTTTCCATGTCAAATTCTCCCATTTCCTCTCAAACAATGGCATCTTGCCTTTTATCAAAGTTAATATTTATGTTAAGGATGTAAGTCACATGGTCTTCAGGGGACCATGGCTCTTCAGTTTCAAAAGCAATCATTTTATGCACTTTAAGGGTCTCAAACATTGTCACCCAAAACATAGCATTTTCCATCATTGTGGAATCTCAGTGCTCTTAATAGTGTTCCCTAGCACTGTGGTGAAGGGACACACTCTCCATCCCATCACGTGCATCTGCAGAACCTTCAGGAACAATGACAGAGCGTTGGTGTAGCTATGGGACCGCATAATATGAACGCATTGGTCATCTAGCCCCTGTGTTAAAAACATCTGAGCAAAAGTCCTTTCTAGCATAAAATGGCACTCACATTTCATTGCTTTGGTTTATTTCAGCTTTGTTTTTTGTTTTGTTTTGTTTTTTTACTTTTCGATGACTGTATTTTACCCTGTAAGACCTTGTTCAGTAACTCATGCAGTAAGGTGAAGTGTGCTCACATTTTATCATAGACTGTAAAAATGCAATTTTCATTTATAAGAGCTGTAATTACTGGCTTCTTCCATTAAGTAGCACCATGCTATCACAAACCACTTCAAAAGAAGCATCCAGGAAGCGCATACATGCACAAAGTCTGTATGCTTAAACACACTCATACTCATACACATACACATACACACACATACACACACACACACACACACACACACACACACTCTATGCACATTGGCCTGTGGTCTGCACAGGGATTTTTATCCAGGACCAAAGGCAAGAGAATGTACAAAAGATTCAAAACACACAAAGTGGAAGTAAAGGGTCATCTGTGCTATCTGTGTTCCTTTATCCTCGTGAGTGGTATGGGCTAATGACTGAGTGTTGTTCAACTGTGAACCGGAGGGATACTGGCAATAAAAATAAAAAATGAACATGTATCTGTTTAAAAGCACAGACTGGACTGACATTTATCAATCACAACTTCACATAATGTTATTCAGATGATTATATGTTTTGCATAATGACAAGGGATTATATAATGACAAGAAGGATACAATTATATAGTGTAAGATATGGCAAAGCTAAGTTCACTTAACTAATCAATTTAAGACCCTCTGCATAGCCACCCTAGGTCTTTTCTCTGTATATTGACAGCTTCGAATGTTAATATTATGAGCAGTGATTCAAAAAGTTAAAATGTACTCCTGCAGCTGAAAGGGCCAGTAGGCTGTGCCCCAAAGTTGTGAGGAAAATGTGAAGGACCTTGATATTACACAGCAACATCCTGTCATGTATGCACGCACACTAAAACATGTTTGTAAATCAAACTGTTAAAGTCAGTGACCCATGTGAGGTGCTTTGTTTGGAAAATGATATTCAGTTATATAATTATTTTTTAATAGAACACAGTGTTGAATTTAATGGCTGTTGGAGATCAAACCTTGTCCTAAGCACTGCTCATTCATGTGTACTGAGTTGGAGTAGTCTAAGTAACAGAGCTATGAGTGGACAAGTATTTATCAGCGTTATACGCAAGCAGAACCCATGACGTGAAGATGATTAAACAAAGCTGACAGATATAAAACACACGCACATGCTCGCAATCACAGATGTGCACATGCACCCACACTCTCTTTCTGGTACTTGAAGGTTGAAGGTAGAAAATGACAAAATGCTTATAATCACTCAAATATCATTTCTCACATACACAAACACATACGTTAGTGTACACTCAAGTGCTCATATTCCGAGAAACTCTTTGAGGCAAAGTCCTAAACAAAACATCTGTCACTGCTTGCAGCCACATTCAGACCCACACAACTGATGACATCAAAATGGGACATAGATGGAGAAGACCAGAAAAAAAAGTACACACTTTTCAGAAATTCTAGTTTTCCCATTCTGATTTACCAAAAACCCAACAACAACAACAAAAATCCATCCAACATTACAAGCTAAGGATCAAGGGCTTAGTTACACACCTGCTCAAATACTCAGAAGGAGAGCCAAGACTGAGAATTAGGGCTTATACGCATTGAATATCACTATATATTTTTCTCTTTTGAGCATTGAATGCATCAAGTGAAATTCATTTTCCGAGCATCTCATCGTTCAGGAGAGCCATTCACAGCCAAGCAGATCAGCCGCGTGCAAACGTGCCGGCTGGATTATCTCAGAGCGAGAGCTTTGCTAAACAATGTTCACCCTGACACGCACTTTTTCGTTCTGGATGTGACACCTGTGGACGGCCAGTGACAATAAGACTCTGGTTTATGTCTTTATTTGGCTTTGCAGCATCTTTGAGAAGGTCCGCAGAAACATGGCTCAGTGGCTGGAGTCACCCATGTTCTCTAAACAGAGGACTGAGAGAGAACGCGGGTGAGAGAGTAAACACTCCAGTGATGTTTAGTGAGTGCGGAATGCTCAGTGATTCAAATGAATCGGGTTCTCTTTTATACTGTCCTCCGGATTCACTGTTCTTGCATTTCAAAGGATCTTTTGATGCATGAATTCACACAAGCTGTTATTAGAGGTAAGCTGACATACATGCTCCAAACTACACAACATCTTGCTCCACCCATACCAACATACTAATTTATTTTGAGTATTATTTTAAATAGTTAATAGCTCTGTCGCCGTCCAATAAATACCCTGCTACGTAGGGCTAGATCTTAATCTTCAAAAATGGCATGGCTGGACGGAGATCAGCTTTGGGAGTATTAATGATAGTGTGAACCTGTCGCCTCCTAGTGGTTTTGCTCATTCGTTGCTTACAACGTTAGACCACGACCACTGGCTCGACCCGACCCGTGAGTGGGAGTGGTGAGCGTGTGTGCATGTGTATGTGAGCGAAAATGAGAGAGAGCTTGCGCTGGGAGAGATAGAGTAGAGTAGAGTAGAGAGAGAGAGAGAGAGTCGTTTCTAACCCATGTCTTGACTAAGAAGCATGTGAGTAAATTTTGAACTCCCGTTTGTTGAATCGTGCGCTTGGTAACGGCTGTCGCTGAACCACTAGCCTATTCATCGCCCAGATCCTACTGTGCGAGCGATGCGTCGAAATAGTTTCAAACATTTCGATTTAAAATTGAGAAGGGATGTAGATATAGTTTAATTGCCCAAGAGCGCTACCAGATTAACTCAGAAGTTTAGTCCGTCTGAGTAGCAACCTCGGACCTTCAAACGGAGACGAATCTGGAGCTGGTGTCGGCAGATATGTTCTGACTGGGAGGCGATCAACATCGGGACGGGATGAAGTCGGTGATACGGACCAGAGGACGTCGTCCGTTCCAGCGGGTCTGCTGCTGTGGATTCGGACTACTCGCGGTCGTGTGGCTTGTACGGGTACAACACCTGACAGGTACGCACAAGGCACGAGGAACTACCACTTTATCAATCAGCTTGTTAGACACAAATGTGAATTGCTTATTAGTCTTGAAATCAGGAAGACAATAAACGTCCATGTTTCAAATACGACTACCTAACTGAAGAGCTTATGTAGCGTTTGGCCTGTAGCGTATTAGCTACTTTTTTTTACCCTGTTGGATTTTTGCGCAGCTCGCATAGTCTGTTTGGTTCATTTAGCCCAGTTAACAAACTATATTAAATAATAGACTAGCCTATACAATTTGTTACACAGCCTAAAGTAATATAATTGATTTTTGATTAGCAACAAATTGTTTATATGTATGCAGGATTTCCCCATATTTACTCCCAGTGTTTGCGAATGTTACACCTGCGTCACACCTCCAGCATCACTGCGCCGCTCGCTGCCTTTAGCGCGTTATCCTGGTGTAACCTCCGCTTCCCGCCAATCACCCCGCTCGTGCGCCTGTGCCCTACAGCCTTCTCATAGCACGCTTCATTTCCAATCAGTCATTTTGAAGAGAGAAAATATATGTCAGTGTCTGATTGGTGTGCCATGGTCAACGAGGTTAATTAGTGACAATTAAACGCAAATCTGCAACCAGAGAAAGCATACCGCCAATGACAAGACATACTGACTGAAATGTTAATTGTTGTTTGAATAGGATATTGCCAATCATCTTTTAGTGGAAGCGATAGCCTCATTGACCTCAGTTTGATATGGAAAAAGTGATTCAGTTGCTTGTTAGTGGGGAAAAGCCGTTGAAGAAAATCCCTGAGGCGAAATGGCGAGAAAATCACGGTTAGTACAAGGGATTAGGGGCCGTCTGAACTCCGGAGACCCTGAGCTCTTTTCTCACAGCTGCTCCAGGTAGGCAGGTCTATGATTGGTTCTTGTGAATTAGGAAACTACAAAGAACCTCAACAATAAAACCACAGGTGATCAGCTTATCTTTTAATTTTAAAACGTAGAAAATAAATAAATATGGATGGATGGAAGCAGGTTGTGTTGTCCACTCCTGTGTGTACCTGGGAGAAAGAAAGACATAAAGGGTCAGCTGTATTCAGATGGAAAAGTGTAATGACTTTTACTGTTATACAGTAGTATGTGAGCAAGTGGCTATCCTAGAGGTAATTATATGGATCAAACTTATTAGATTGATCTAGGACCATAATCTGAGTTTTATGGACACAACCTGTATAATGTATATCTATAAATAAATGGTTAATTTAAGGTGATGCAGATCCATACATCTATTGTACACAAGTTAATTATAGCTGGGTAGAATTATAGCCACGTACAGCACAGTGATGCTGGCAATCCTCCCTGCCGCCTCTGTTCTTCACATCCTGTCAGATAAGATTTTAAAAAACAATCCTGATGTGAATAGCTGCCATCTTACTTTGTCTTGAACATTTTTTGTGGGGGTTGGTCCACTTGGTAGTCAGTTCCACTAAGTGTTCCCCACTATTTACCTGTCTTGCCTTGGCAGGAAACAAGGGTTCAGAATAATTGCACACAACAAAGCAAATGGATAATGGATGCCTCAATGTTAATCCACCAACACAACAGGAAGAATCAACGGCTTTGTCTGGATGTCTCCTGAGTTTAAAATCTTCTGCTTTTCCATCTTTGCAGTTTCAAACACAAACTTTCTGTTGTGACAGCTGAAAGGGCTGCATCGCATTTGCAGCCTGGACAACAACTGTTCGTCTTCATTTTTTACATGTTCAGGTTGATCTTTCTGGGGCCACATAATATCCAGGTATTCTTTTCAACAAAGTGTGGAAATCTAGGTCAAAATTGGCTGGCCTCTGATCCAAAAGAAATGCCAAAAGTTGTCAGGTTTGGAAACACCATCATCAGAATTTTCAGCTATGACCATGTGAAATATTTAATGTAACTTTTTCATTAACAAGTCTTGAATGAATATCAATTTTAAGTGGCCAATAAGAAGATGAAGGGATTCTTCATACGTAAATGGCAGCACATGTAGGACCTTTCTTCAAGCATAAAGAACCTTAAATTGAGAACATTTTTATGCACATGCTTCTAAACGTCCTTAGAGGCTACAACAAATCTTTCTTCTAACTTGGAATTTCACTGGAAGTGGTTCTACATAAAATCATTAATCATCCACAGAACCACTACTCTACCCAACCACCCACTCATCGTTGAAGAACCTTTAAAGAGTGTATGCTTATTATGCATGTGTTGTGCACCGTGCAGTGTTGGCCCCATTGGCAGGGCTCATTTGACTTGCATATGGCCCAGGGCCACGCTTGCCTCACGCCTGCCACATGAAAGATGCCGCACGGTGCCATTCTTGGCCAGAGCTGACCACTGCCATCATCCTCTGCCCCTCACATGAGTTGACAGAAGTATATTAAAAAAAAGGAAAAGTGCGACCACCGGCTGCTACCTGATGATCATTAAACAGATATGAGTAAAAGAACAAACTGTTCCTATTCCCCTCCCCTCTGCCTCTGTCTGGTTCTGTCTAATGTGCCCCCCCGACTACCTTTCTAGCCATTTATCATAGTGTGTATCATTTTGCTAGTAATATACCTACCTTGCCACGGATGCACTCATCTCTGTGTGTGGCATGGGCTATGTTTCATTTTTATTTTCCCTCGTATGACAGTGGAAGAACTCTGTTGATTTTCTCCATATATAGCTCTGCAAAATGGAGGTCCAAATAAAGCCTGCCCAGCAAAGAGACAGAGACAGACATACGCACAGAAAGAGAGAGAGAGAGAGAGAGACAGACAGACATCCAGACAGACAGAGACAGACAGACAGAGTGAGAGAGAGAGATAAGGAACCAGGTTTTGATTGCTAGCTCATCGGGCAGATATTTGAGCAAAAATGTTGTGTATAGTGTAATAAACTTAAAGAAGAAGCCCAAAATGAATTACATATGCACTTTTATGTCTTCATTATCTTGATCCTGTTATGAGGTATTGATAAATGTTAACCTGACTACAAATATAAATCACTGGAAAGGCGTGCTAGGAAGTAAGTAGGAAAAATAGTTGATAAAATTGTTTTTTTGGTTCTCCGCCTGGGTTCATTTTATTCAACTGTGTCTCATTTGGTTTCTCGTTTAGTTCATGTATTTAAGCCCTGTGTTTTGTCTCGTTCTGTGCTGTTGTGTCTTGCTAGCTGTGTCTGCTTAAGCCTTGGTCTGCCCTGTATGGTATTGTTCTGTTTATTTCTAGTCTGAACTCCTGTGGTGTTTTGTATTGCATGTGTAGCCTATTTGTCTAAACAAGCTTTGGTTAGTTCTTGTCTTTTGTAGTTTTGTGTTTAATTGTAGTCATCTTTAACTGATGTTGTATTTCCAGTGTTTGCTCAGTTTGTCCATCCACATTGGTTATTGTTCTTTGTCTGACTGCTCTTCTGGTACAACCAAGGCCTGTCTTATGGACTCTGATAAAGGATTTGACCATAATAAATATCAATCCTCTCAGCAATTGCATCTGCCTCCTATTCACCCAACACCTAGGGCGCTACATTGAGAAACTAATTAGAACCTACGGACACTATGAAAATGTCTTGTCCATTTGAGCTTGATTACTCAAATTAGTTGTGGGATGAAATTACTATTCACAATTGATTTACCAAGTAGACTGACACATTTTTTGCAGAGCTCAGTAAATATGGAATTAAATATGTAGCACATAATTGTTTGTTAATATAGTAATTACATGTTATTGTTTGTTGTTTACACATAGTAATAGTCTGTCCTTAGTTATCTTATAGTATTTGCTGTCGCTAGCATGACCTGTAAAAAATGTAGGCTTGTTACATTTTTTTTGTGTTGCATATCTGATTTTTTACCAGTGTGTCAGTGTATCTGTGCTTTATAAAATAAATACATGTGTTTCACTCGCTGTATATTTGTTGTCGCACAGACCCAGTCTCTCCTCTCTTGTCCATCTAACAGAGACAGAGGTTTCAGCATCTGAGCCAGCTGAAGATGTTCACCCGGCATGGTCCAGACGCAAGCTGATGCAGGAAGGAATTGAAAACCACACTCTAGAACCTCCCAGAGCAGGTGAGAAAACCACGTGCTCAGGTTACATTCACAGGGGTTCCTCGGGTTATGTCTGTCCCGAGTTACGATGTTTTGTGGTTACGACACATCTCCCATTTACTGTATAGTGCCTTGTTTCGACTTAAACGTTGTAACGCGAACTTCGTGTTTGGTGTGCGCAGCGGAAGAATACATGGTTACGTGGTTCAGGACCGAGGAGGACAGTGTCATCCCAGTCGCATTGTACGCCATTTTAGCTTGCTTATAAGTGCTTACAGGATGTTATTTACGTACAGTATGTTCCGACTTACACCGAAAATCAGTTTACGACGCGATGTAGGAACGGATCAGTGTCGTAAGTCGAGGACCCCTTGTACGTAAATTGGTCTACACAAGACAAACCTTGCAGGGGACCGGAGAAAACAGTTTAAGGAAATGTGCTTTGCCTGTCATGATTTGTGCCTATAAACATGCTGTTTGTGCGTCTAGGTGTGTATTGAAGTGTGGGTTTGTGTGTGCATACTGTGTATGCCAGCATCAATGCGAGGCAAACAGTAGTCGAATGGAACCTTTAAATTTATTAACTCAGTAAAGTAAACCTGGCTTCTTTACAAGGGAAAACTTTCTGAAGTGGCTGAAAGAGCTTGCCAGACATGTGGAGTGGGAGAGAAAAAAACAGTAAGTAAACAGAATCAGGGATGAAGAAGGTGATTTATATATATATATATTTATATATACACAGACACACAAATGTATATTCATATACAAATGTATATATGTATCTTCACACACACACAAGTTTCCAGAAATGACAGCATCAGTATCAGTTGAGGCAAGGGCAATCCTAGTAACAACAAAAATACTGTACTGTTCCCACAATGAATGAGGAAGCTTATAAAGAACTGATCTACACTCTTGACTTTAGAAACCTATGCAATAAATGTTTGTGAACTTTTACTGGTTCCATCTCCTTAAACTTCAGAAGAAGTTTCCTTGCACAGCCGATGAAGGCTCTCTATCCAAGATGTCCTGTTTCTTTGGAAATCTTGTTTCCTTCACTGCAAGTCTTACTACCTGTCTTTTACTACAGTTCACTGCAGTTCTTCATCGCTACTTGATTATCTGCCTGAATCTGGAGGTCCCACAGGACCTCAGCCGTGTCTCTATCACTCTGTGGCTCCTTCCATTTGGGCTTGAGGGTGTCCAGTATATTCCTGTATATGATCCCAGCCACTTGGTTGTGTCTCTCAGTGTATGCTTCTGTGTCATCCTCTTACATCTGACAGATAGGTGCTGCATTGTCTCAGAGGTTTCTTTGTACAGTCTGCATCTTCTCTAGTGTGATACACCCTTGCTTGGATTGTTGTAGTGTTTATTGCTGGACCTTGTGCTTCTATGATTAGTGACTCTATCTATCAGGTCTATCTGACCTGTTTATTTAGCAATTAATAAACTCAAAATAGATAAAATAATAATAACAATCAGAAATGGCATCAGTAAACCAAGGCTTAAAAAACTATAAGTGCAAATAATATTGTAAATGACTCTTGTTATTCCCTGTGCTTTGGCACTGTTCAGTGGGAGTTTGTCCTGCTTCGCAAACGTTTCTGCCAGTTGTGTGGGACCTTTCTTTTTGTCTTCGGTTTTCTTTATAAACTCTTCATGTTGTTTATGGTGGTATTTCGCTAAATGCTTGATTGGATTGGTTGTATTAAAAGTTCTTACAGTTTTACCACCACGCTTGACCTTACTGTGGCATAGGTTGCACTCTACTTCTTCGTCTTTGTCGTACTTTAAGGTTAAAATAATCCCACACAACTGACATTTTTACAGATAACTTCAAATTTACATGGCTGTCTTAATGGTTAGGAGATGCCACTGAGCTAAATTGGGGATGCTATGCTCGGTTGCTGAAGGTGTGCTGTAAAATGCAGACCGGATTTTACTCTCACTGGCGAAAACAGCAAAAACTGGAATGGATTATCTAAATGGGTGTGCTGGACAACCTGGATCGGACAAAAAAAAAAAACTGGATCGAGGTCTGGATTGGCATTTTCTCATGCTTTCTGATCCGATACAGATAGGCATTTTTTGCAAATATTGGGAGTCGATCCGATCCAAATATCGGATCGGGACAAGCCCAATATTAACTTCTGATATTGACCTTTTTCTACCTGTACTACTGTTGGGTAATTGGAACTATATCAGGTAGTGCTTGATTTTTATTGTTATTGCACTATTGTTGTCCGATATACAGCTAACACTTATTTTGCACTTCTAATAATAATAATAAACATTTTATTTAAAAGCGCCTTTCAAGCCACCCAAGTTCACTGTACATAAAGCAAGAACATAAAATCATAAAAAATAAAATAAAATAAATTAAAGTAAAAGAAATAAACATCAGCAAAAATAAATCATGGTACAGAAGCTCAAGTAGGATATGCTAATTGAATTAAGTGAGTCTTAAGGCCAATTTTGAACATGGACAACGACACGCAGGCACGGAGCTCAGGTGGAAGGCCATTCCACAGCTTGGGACCAGCAACACTGAAAGCCCTATCCCCGACAGTACGCATCTTAGAAAACGGAATTTTAAGTAGATTTGTGTCCGAGGAGCGTAGAGTATGAACTGGAGAGCAAGCATGTAGTAAACTACTTAAATAGGGAAAATAGGGAGGAGCAGTGCCATGTATGGATTTATATACCAGTATCAACAACTTATACTGTATTCGATACTGCACAGGAAGCCAGTGTAGGTGTTTCAATATAGGTGTAATATGAGCTCAAGATTTCGAGTGCGTCAAGACTCTCGCAGTTGAATTTTGCACAACTTGCAAGCAATTCAGTACTCGAGCTGGGAGACCATACAAAATAGCATTGCAATAATCGATTCTGGATGTTACAAATGAGTGAATAACTTTTTCAGTAGCTGTAGTAGAGAAGAAAAGGTGAATACTTCTAGGTATTAGCATTTGTTCCTGGATTTCAACAAAGCACTTTTGTAAGTCGCTCTGGACAAAAATGTCTGCTAGTACATGCACGTGGATTTCACTGTGCTTGTTTCTATCTTATGACTAGTAACTAGCTGGTCTACCCAATGAAGGGTGGATTCCCTCTTGAGTCTTTGGCCTGCTCAGGTATCTTGTCCTTGCCACTTTCACTTACAGCTTGCTCATTAGGAATCTGGACCATTTGAAAAACTGATTTGCAGAGGTGGGACCAAGTCAGTGTTTTGCAAGTCTCAAGTAAGTCCAAGTCTATATCCTCAAGTCCCGAGTCAAGTCTCAAGCAAAGACAGTCAACTCAAGTCAAGTCTCGAGTCAAGACAAGCAACCATCAAGTCAAGTCCCAAGTCTCAAATTTGGAATTTCAAGTCCTTTCGAGTCTTTTTTTTTTTACAGGCACCAGCGCTTTACGAATGCTACGCTGATGCGTTTCTTTACTCGTTTTGTTGGTGTCCGCCAGCCAAAAGATGACATATGATTTACATTTTATCTTCTCTTAATTACATAAATGTACTTAAACAAGAATGTTTCGTTACATCATTTTACACGAAAATAGCAAGCTTCATCGTAAGCAAGATGCTGTCATATGAATGGTTATTCTAAACATTTGGATAAAATGTTTAAATATAGACTAATAAAAGGTTAGGGTTATTTTTTCATTGTTTTCTGTTATTGTGGGGTCACGGTGTAGGCTACTATTGTTACCTGGAGATTCAGTGGGGTCACATATTCTGATGGCTGCCGTCAGAATTGGTGACCCCAGTTAAAAAGGCTCACCTGTACATCCCATTCATGATTTCTTTGTTGGCTGCAATGGTGAGGGGATGGTAAATCTTGTTTAAGTACATTTATGTAATTAAGAGACGATAAATGTAAATATAAACATCTGTCATTTTTTGGCTCGTGGACACCAACAAAACGAGTAAAGAAAGTGCATCAGCGTAGTTTACGTAGCATTCGTAAAGCGTTTGTGCCTCTGAACAGAAACTGTGAAATAGCGCCCCCTGTGGTCACAAAACTCGACGGTCACAGAATCTGGTGTAACGCCGGTCTGCGTCAGAAGGACGAAAATGAAATTAATGGGGCGCACTTTATAAATATTAATATGCGTTTTAAAATTTAGATTTAGGGTAAAAAAAAAAATCAAGTCTTTGCAAGTAAACAGGTTCAAGTCCAATTCAAGTCCCAAGTTATTGGTGTAAAAGTCCAAGTCAAGTCTAAGTCTCTGAATATTTTTTCAAGTCAAGTCAAAAGTCTTAATATTAATGACTCGAGTCTGACTCGAGTCCAAGTCATGTGACTCGAGTCCCCACCTCTGCTGATTTGTGGCAACACATATTGTAAAAAGCACTGCCTACATCAGATTCTGTTTTTACAATTAGCCAACCATACTTCTTCCACCAGGACGACTTTCCATGGTGCAGATCCTGGTCAGCAGAGGTGTCAATTCCAGGTTCAGAAAGTAAAAGTCCTCACCAGGATTTTGCTCAGGCTTCCTGGATTGTGTTGATTCCACTCATTTTACCTGAATTGCACTAATTAGAAAATCTAGCAAGCTTGAACAAAATCCTGGTGAGGAATTTTACTTTCTGAACCTGGAATTGACACATCTGCTGGTCAGCAGGATCAAGGGAGCTAAATCTGTGAGAAAATGACACAGTCTGCATTGAGATATGAGTGCATGGAATTGATTCATAGCAGAAACCTTCTAATTCAATGGTCTTACCTGTCCTTGTCCATTTCTGTCCTCATGTACAACTTGATGTCTTCCATGTACAGGAGGTGGTAGGTGAATCTGTACCATAACCATCAACTCTTATTGATGATTTGGCTGAAGGATTCAGATCTTTATGGTCTGCGCAATTTTCTCTTCTAGGATTCTAGTGTTGTCCTCTAATGTTCCACTGAGTTCTGGATAAAGACCCATAATACATGGCAAGTCTTTCAAGTATCTAGGTATGGCAATGAATCATATGCTTTCTAGTAATGAATCTAGGTTTGGCCTTTTTGGTCTTGGTAACCTTGGACTTATATTATGTGTCAGTAGGTGGTGCATTGACTCTCTGGTTAGTAGGGTAAATGCCCCTAGTAGGGTAAATGCTCACTTACCCATTAAGCACACTTGCAACTTTGAACACAAATTATGCTAATACAGAAACAGGTTGTTATTATACTACTTGACAACTAAATCAATACATGTAGTTGTTTTTTAAATATTCCATGCATTTTAAAGCCAATCATACTGCTGCATATTCTGAAAACATCCTGTCAATGTTCCCTCTTCCCGGTGGCCATTTTGAAAGCCACATGAAAACTTTGATCTGGAGAGACCCCTCAGATTTAGAAACTTTTAATATATAGCAGGGGTACCCACACCTTTTCAGCTTGCAAGCTACTTATAAAATGACCAAGTCAAAATGATCTACCTACTATAAAAATTCAAAACAAATTTATTTCTTCTATATTATCATTATTTAAGTGTCACGTTACGGCCCCTGACCCCTCCCTTTGGGCATGTGTTTACGTTGTCTAGTCATCTGCGTCTGTGGATCTTCGTGGGTGCGGTTATGTCTTAATGTGTTCATCCGTCTCACCTGTGGCTCGTCTCGTCATCACTCGGGGTTTATGTGGTTTATTTAATGTGCGTTCACGCAGTGTCCCATGCTCGTCTTTGTTTGAGTCGGACATGTCTTTTGTATTTGTGTTCCATGTGCGCTGTCTGCACTTTATTTGTTAATATTAAAGTGACGTTTTGCTATAAACGTGGGACTCGTGCCTCGTCCTTCACCCTGCCGTGAGCGTCACATTAAGTTATTATTATTATTACTATTTAATAGTGTATTCTTTCTTTCCTTTTCCTTTTAGGATAAATAAAGTATTTTATTTATTTATATTTATAAAGTATTTTAAAGTATTGCTAATGGTAGTGAGAAACAGTCCGCAATATCCTGCCAAAGTTGCTGGGTCAAATCCTCAGTCATGGCTTCAGAGCGCCGTGTGACTGTATTCCTCGATAGCTGGACAGCTTTGACTGAAGATAATATTTCAGATTTGTTTTTAAAGTCTCGGAACAAGGAATTAGCGGCTTCAACAAATGCCTTTTATCATCTCTCCGTCTTGGAAGGACTTATTGTGACTCAATTTCAGCAATTTTTACAAATTTAAGAGATTAATAGTTTTAACACAGCCTAGCACAAGTTGGAATTTGGATGCAAGAGAAAGTTACAGTTCATTCATTTTTACAGCGTTTTAGCCAATGCCACAATTTGTAGTTAGCATGCTAGTCATATGAGATTGCTGAAGACACCAATATATAAAATCACACATGATAATTTTTTTGTGTTTTACTATTTAGCACATCATCTATTTCCAAATGAATGAGAAATAATATTTGTAGATTGCAGGATTTTGTAAAGATTTTGTATACTTTTTACACAGGGTTGCCAACTTTTGAAGATTGCTTGGAGTGAGATTTGAACCTGGAGGAGGTGGCGAATGTAAATTGTCGAGGGGGGGGGGGGGGGGGGTGTGGCAACGAACGTAAGTTGTCGGGGGGGGGGGGGGGGGGTGGCAAACGTAAAATGGACACAAATTAAGTGTTATATCGCGATCTATTGATCGCCGGTGGTTGGCGCCAGAGCGAACTAGTAACTCATTGAATCATAGATGTGGATCAGAGGTAAATAAACTAGATTTTTTTTTCGGCATGAGATATCGGAAGTGTGGCGTGAGAGCGTGTGAAATCGATCAAATGCGTGTGTCTCACGCTCAATGCGTGAGAGTTGGCAACCCTGTTTTTTCATGAGCTTAAAGAGTATATATACATGAGCTTTTACATGAGCTTAAAGCAGCACAATGAACTATTTATTGTAGAAACCTGGAACTATTGTATACAAAATGGCTCCTTTAAAAAAATTAACCTGTACATGTGTTTATATAAATACTGCAAAATTTGAGAAACCTAAATCATGGATTTTAGTATAATTATTTAAGTTTAAATTATTTAATATCTGATAAACTGAGCCTGGGTCAGTGTCTGATCAGCAACTGTTGTAAATGTCCGTTGTACTGCCAAGTTGGAATAGATACTGCAGAAAGAGAGGATTTATTTTTGACATGATCCTCACAATAGAGATTTCTATTTTAAGGCTTTCACACCGAGTCTGGTTTTAACATGTGAAAAACAGGCACGTTAGAATTTGAAAATGAACGCATGTAAATTAATGGCGTCTTTCACATCCAGTGAAAGCAAGGACCTTAAAAAGCTAGGTTTATACTTTCACGAGTGACCGTATCACGACTCCGCACAGTTCTCTTATATTAAGTTAACAAATACGAGCCTCTTGTAATTCCAGGACGAAACATGAGAACGTGAAGGCATTAAGATTGGGTGTTTTGAAAATAAACAACCATTAAATAATGCGATAAAAAAGCGAATTATTTCTAATCATTTCGAGTATATGTATAAGTATTTAACTTCATTAAGTTTAAGGTGCTTGGAAATATTGAAATGGACCTTGAAAGTGCCGTACAAGTGCTTTAATTCCACCTTGTAAAGGTGTATGAACCCTGCAAACATGACTATTTAATGTGCTGAGGAGTGGCGCGCGCAAAGTTACAAAATTCGAGAGGTGCACGACCTCGCGAATCGACAGCGCACGAGGCTCTTGCGCACAGGCGGAGCCACTGCGATTACGTCATTTTCGCAGCTGATTTTAGTTTAGGCTTTTTTTTGTTAAAAAATGTAAGTTTGATGCACTTTCTGCCATTCTCACCGCTGTGCTGAGTAGCTGAACCGGAGCGGAGTTGCGCATGCGTGGGTCAGTTTCTCCATTGGCTTGCCTTTTACCGGTAATAAGCAAACGCACATGGTATGATAACCATGCATTTTAATACCGTGGTATACCGTGAAACCGGTTACCGATGCAACACGGTAAAGAAAATTTTTGTGACAAAAAACTGATGTTAAAATAAAGTCCATCATATTTTAAATGTGAAAGTATTGCTGTCCCCATCAAGCTCAGGGTGCTCCCTTTAAGCTCACTTACATAGACTGCCTATGTGAATAGTTCATTAATGGTCTAAAAACAATCATCACCAGTTTTCTGTGTAAATAAATAATTATCAATATCTTATTTATACAGACTTTCCATGTGTAATTAAATTTAAAATTAAAAATAATTGAAATGTTTTACATTAACAATATGTTAAATATTCTTGTGAGCTGTTCTCAACGTTTAAACTTTAATAACTTCATTATAAATTATAAAACTATTGACATTAAAATTAACATTGTTACATTAATATTTTATTTTAACTTAACATCTCCTGCTGTTAGGGGCGTTTACCCTCATTGTCAGTTTTCTGTGTAAATTAAGGTAAAATAATTAGCAATATCTTATTTTTACAGACTTTCCATGTCTATTATTATTTACATTACTAATAATTTTAAATGTAAAATATTCTTGTGAGCTTAATTGGAACAGGGATGTTCTTAAAGGGTACAGAATGTACCCATTAAGCACACCTCAGATTTTTTACTTTTAAACTTTAATAACTTTATTATAAATTGTAAAACTATTAACATTAAAATTAACATTGTTACATGAGAGATTAATATTTAATTTTAACTTAACATCTCCTGCTAAACAGAATGACTTTTGCTTAAATATGTCAAATTTTAGATTAGGGTGAGCTTAATAATAATAATAATAATAATAATAATAATAATAATAATAAATAAATTTTATTTGTAAATGCACTTTTCATTTTGTAAAATCTCAAAGGCAAACATCAAGCACTAAAAAATATAAACAAAAAGTCATCCAATAGTATGTATATAAAAATAATAAAAATATCAAATATATCAACAGCTGTATGCCTTTTTAAAAACATTAGTCTTAAGAAGAGCTTTCAAAGTGTCCTGGCTTTGTGTGAAAAGGTCTTGTAGGTATGATAGGGCTTGACCAGTAATACAGTCATTCAACAGTTTCAGATAGGCCCTTTGATGATCATGCAAGGCAAGTATGTGGACAATAAGCCCAGACACACACACACACACCCCAACGATTGACACACGCCGCTAAAAAATAAATAGGTAGATCATTTTGACTTGGTCATCTTATAAGTAGCTCGCAAGCTGAAAACTTGTGGGCACCCCTGGTTTATGGTAATAGGGGCGTTTACCCTATTCCTGACAGGAGGTTCCATGTATTTGTAATGTTATTGGTCTGTAGATGGATGATGCTTGGCCCTTGTTGGAATCCTTCATGACTGGCCCTGGTCTGCCTTTGGTTAACCAGCTTGGATGGAAGATGGTATTTAGCAGCTTGTTTACTGGTTCTGCTAGTTAACCATAAAGAGCTGCTAGTTTCTTTAGCTACAATACATTGATCATGTCAAGGCCAAGGGATACCCAGTTCTTCATGCTTCTGACATCTGCTGTTGTAATGCTGACTGGGTCATGCCTTGGTAGATTGAGGTTCTCTGCTTCGATTTCTCTTAACCACTGTTGTTATGTCATCCTTCATTCTTCTTTACGATCTTCCTGTACTGTTCTAATTCAAATCTGGGTGGATCCCTTATTATGGTTCTGTTGTACTGAAACTAAGTGCATTTACTCTATATACCACCACCTTTATGCATTACTGCAGTCTATATACCAATGCTGTTAACCTTTGTTTATCAAACTGTAAAGTCTTAGTTATGGGCCACCCGTTGTACTCCTGTGGTTGCTTGGACCCATCTTTGATCTTTATGTTCTTCTGGTGCCTCTTCTATATCAATTTGCTGACTTCCTTCCAAGTTGTCTTTGTCATGGTTTCTATCCTCTTTTTCCAAATGGGACAGTGGGAGTAGCTTATGACTTGTATTTTGTAGGCTCAAATCTATGGCATGACTACTGCAACAACATATATATTTGTTCTTTGGTTTCAGTTATATTAGGTGTTGGTGTTGTACTTATTGCTGCATTCAATTCTGGTAGCATACTGTCAATAAGTTGGAGCAGCCTATAACTCGTTCAGTCAATTAAAATGTATATAGCACTTTTTACAACAGTTGTTGTCACAAAGCAGCTTTACAAATCCAAGTCTGAGTCCAGGCCCCCAGTGATCAAGCCAAGGGTGACAGTGGCAAGGAAAAACAAGGAAAAACTTTGTGTGTATTTATATTGGCATGCTCCCCACGTAATTCTTATTTAGTCCTAAACTTCTTGATGGTTGGTAATAGTAGTCCAGGGCTGCGGAGATACAGCCATAGCAGGGGAGAATTCAGGGTGGTGAGGGGCCAGCGCAGTGGATTGATCCTTCATCCACAGCTGATTAGGCAGGAGGTGGCTGGCCCAGGGTGGATATCAGGAAAGGCTCGTATCTCCTCATCTCAGTATTTCTCAGGTAGGCGGGCAGCCATTTGGAAAAAGAAAAGAGGGAAAATTAGCTCTGTATGGAATCATATGTGGGACAGAGGAAATTTAAACATTTCTGGCAGCAACTCTGGCATTAAATCATTATAGCCTAGCTAAAAGGTCAGAACCAGATGGTAACACAGACTTGGGAGCATTCTGAGACATTGCCTTCCATCCACTACACTGTCAACAAACTTGAGTGACCACTTGACTAAGTTTTCAACCTAGACTTAAAGATTGAAACTGTGTCAGAGTCCCGGACACATTCTGGAAGGTTATTCCATAGTTGGGGGCCTTATAAGAAAAGGCTTTTTCCCCTGATGTTACCTTATTAATTGTTGGAACTAATAAGAGGCCAGCACCTTATGATCTTTATGGACATGGGGGTTCATAATAGGAGATAGGTTCCTAGAGGTAATCAGGAGCAAGCCCGTGCAGTACTTCATAAGTCAGTAGAAGAATTTTAAAATCAATACGGAATTTCACTGGGAGCCAATGCAGGGCTGATAGGACTGGCCTGATATGATAAAATTTTATAGTTCTAGTCAGAACTCTGGCTGCAGCATCTTGAATTATTTGAAGTTTATTTAGATTCCTATTTGAGCATCCTGACAGTAATGAGTTACAGTAGTCTAATCTGGAGCTAACTAGCATGTACCAATTTTTCTGCATCATGCTGTGATAATGCACTTCTTAGCTTGGCAATGTTGCGGAGATGTAAAAAAGCTATCCTAGTAGTATTTTCTGTGTATTTATCAAATGATAGGTCACAGTCGAGTATCATGCAGAGATTTTTGGTTACTGTGCCAGGTGTAATGGGGTAGTCTGTGAGATTTAGCATTAGGTCTGGTATTTTCTGTCTTGCAGCCTTTGGGTCCAGAAGGAGAACCTCCGTTTTGTCACCATTATGTTGGAGGAAGTTTAGCAACATCCAGCATTTAACATCTCTTACACAGGCCTCAATTTTTCCTAAACTTTTCCTAAAACTTTTCCTAAAATTTTTCCTAAACTTTTCCTAAAATTTGTCATCAGGTTTGGCTGTAAAGTTGGGTGTCAGCTGCATAGAAGTGAAAGTTGACACCATGTTTTCTTATAACTATATCCAATGGTAGCATGTATAATGTAAATAATAGTGGCCCTAAGATGGAGCCTTGCGGGACTACATGTTTCACTTTTGTGCGTTTGGAGTGAATATTACTGAGCTCTACAAACATAGCAATTCGTTAATTAAGAATTAAACCACGAAAGGGCTGTGCTTGAGATTCCAACCCAGTTTTCTAACGGTTCTAACAAGATCTTGTGATCGATTGTGTCAAAAGCTGCATTAAGATGCAGTAGGTATTCTGTCTGGGCAGTGATATTTACTCTTTATTTCATCTGTCTCCAGTTGTGGTAGGAGTAGGGCTGAACGATTAATTGCATTTGCGATAATCTCGCGATATTTTAAAACGCGATTCTCTAATCGCAAAGGCTGCGATTTAAACTGGTCACGTGACTTGGGAGCGAGCCGAGCCAAGGACGAATGGAGCAAACCCGAGCATGAGGCAGTGAGGTGGAGAAGTGAAGTTAACACAGCACACTTTAACTTGTTGCACAATGGCTTCAGGCTCGACAGAAGCTGACACAACTGAAAGTCTAATACCAAAGAAGGGCAGCACATCAGTTGTGTGAAAATACTTTGGCTTTTAAAAAGATGCTGCTCAACGTCAGGTACCCTGCAAAACGTGTCTTACTACTGTCGCTACGACGCGAGGTAACACTACAAACCTCCTTCAGCATAAAAAAAAACACCACAAAGCCTCGTATGATATTTGTAAGGCTAAAATGCCAACGACCAGTGCTGCATCTTTAAATACGCAAAAGTGTTTGCACTTATACAGCTTTAGTATGCGGTGAGCAGCGAAATACCGTAAAATCACGCATATAGGCGCAATAAGATTTAGCCTTTCAGCCTTTCAAACTTTATTCATTTCTTTAAAAGACAAATGATTCTATGTACATAAAAGAAAACACAAATAAAATGAAATGAAAGGTGGCAGAAAGAAGAGAAAATCTTATAATGTCTGCCCCTTTTTCCTCAAATATAAACTCAAACACAATAATCTTCAGTCAACAAAAACAAAACAAAAAGCATCAGATCATTCTAGAATGACAAATCTTATGTATACAGTTCATATTATTTCATATTTTTTTAAAAGTCGAGCCTTTATCAATATCTTAAACATGTACAGTGATTTGGCCCTTTTAACATCATCTTTCAGATCATTCCATAATCTTACTCCTTGGATTGCGGTGCACCATTCTTTCAAACATGTTCTACATTTAGGTTTTATAAACATCTCTATTCCCTTAAGATTATAACAGGACTCTCTCTTCACAAAATTTATCTGAATGTTTGAAGGTAGTATGTTTTGGTGAGCTTTGTACATAACTAACAATATATTATAATCAACCAACTCATAAAATTTCAATAATTTCAATTTGCAAAATAATATATTAGATGGATAATGGTAATTTTTTCGAGTGATAACTCTTACAGCTTTTTTTTGCAAAACAAAAACAGGATGTGTAATAGTCTTGCATGCTTTACCCCATACCTCAACACAGTAAACCAAGTGTGGGACAATTAATGTGTTGTATAACATATACAAAACTTTATCATTAAACAAGTCCCTTACTCTATAAAGCAATGCAATAGATTTAGCTAGTTTTATTCTTAGGTGATTTATATGAGGTTTCCATGTCAATTTCTCATCTATAGTAACACCCAAAAACTTTACTTCACTGACTCTGTTTATCTCCACACCCCCAACTCTAAACGGAATATTAACTGTTCTTTGTCTTTTTGTAAATATCATATAATTAGTTTTATCCAAGTTTAATGATAATTTGTTTAATTTAAACCAGTTTTGTATTTTCACAAATTCTGTTTGCATTTTCTCTAACATACGTTCAATGTCTTTACCCAAACAAAAAAATGTTGTATCATCAGCAAATAATATGCATTTAAAGAGCCCAGACACATTGACCAAGTCATTCACATATAGGATAAACAATTTTGGTCCAAGTACTGATCCCTGAGGAACTCCACATGTTATTCCACTGAGTTCAGATCTTACATCATGTATTTGTACAAACTGTTTTCTATTTTCCAAATAACTAGTTATCCATTGTAATGCTGGTCCTCTAATCCCATATTTATTTAGTTTTTCAAGTAGAATGCTATGGTCAATTGTGTCAAATGCTTTCTTTAAATCAACATAGATACTAGCGCAGTATTTTTTTTGATCAACAGCATTTGTTATTTGTTCTGTCAGTTCGATGAGGGCCATTGAAGTTGAGTTATTGGCTCTAAATCCATACTGACTATTACTTAAAATGGTATATTTATTGATAAATTGATCCAATCTGGTCACAAACAATTTCTCCAAGATTTTTGAAAACTGTGGTAATAAGGATATTGGCCTATAATTACTGAATACACATTTCTCACCATTTTGTATTGACAGCGCTCCATCTAGTTGTTTATCATTGTTAAATTGTTCCTCATTATAGTAGTCACATTGTTTAATTCCTGGAAAAAAATTTACATCTACAATATTGTCTGAATTATATATTTTGATTTCTGTATCATCACAGTCCATATTTTGGTTATCTGTGTCTATGATAGTTTATTTGATTTGAATAGCTTTGTGTTATTCCTTTGTTCCTAAATGCTTTGTCATTGTGTTGTTTGTCCCCTCCTGAACTCATCTAACTCTTTTTTCTCTTTTATTATTTTGGCTTGTGTTCGTTCTCCTGCTTTAATCCAAACATTTCCGTTTCTCGTCCAAGTAGCCCAAATTTGTTTTTGTTTTTTTAAGTACCTTGTCTCTCGTGCGATGTTTGCATTCTTTTTTGTTAAATGTTCGTTTATGTATACTTTTGTTCCCTTTAATTTCCTTGCTTGTATTAAGAGTTCGTCTTTCATCTTTCTGCTGATGAATCTGATTACAATTATTGGTTCCTCTATCCTGCTGGGCAGGCTGTGACAGACTGATATAGTTTCTTTTTTAATGTTAATGTCTTTACTTTGTAAAAAAGACACGACTTGTTGCTCCAGTGTTTGTATCTCACCTCGTGGTGCATCCTCTGTTGTTATTTCAGCTGAAGCAACTCTAGCATATGTCCTGTGTCTTGTTTTCAGTCCAGATATTATTACCTCCTCTCTTCTTGAGTATTGCTCCATATCGTCCACTCGTTTCTCCAGTTCCAATATTCTACTGTCTCTCTCCTGCACCATCAGTTTTAGTGCCTTTACCTCATCCATCAGTCCCATTAATTTTTCTTGCTGCGAAGCCAACTTGGTTAGCTCGGCCGACATGAAGTTTAATGATTTTCTGATCTCCTCCATGTTCTCCGTTCCTGCTGGCTCTCTTTCTCCCCGTCTTCCCGGCATGGTTTAATCACCTGTTTCCAACCTCGTTTCTTTGCCACCGCCGCTCCTCGCTGGTGCACGTTGCGGCCTGCCACCTCCAGCTTCAGTTCTCGGCGTTTAACTTCCACCTCCTCTCCGGCGGTACACGCCGCGGCCCTCAATCCTCGGCGTTCAGCTTCTACCTCCTCTCCGCCGGCACACTCCGCGGTGAGGTAGCTCACCTTCCGAGCCACGCTGCCCAGGACGCCTGACTTGTGTCAGCGGTCCGCACCAACTCAGCGGAGAGAAAGAGAGAAAGAGAGAGAGAGCGAGAGAGAGAGAGAGAGAGAGAGCGAGAGAGAGAGAGAGAGAAAGAGAGAAAGAGAAAACTAAAAAAAAAATAAGATTTAAAGCATGGATGAATCGCAAAAGCGCGGATAGCTTGACCGGTCCAGCAGACAGGGTTCACTGACCAAACCGTTTGAAAGTGTAACTCCTTATGAATGTAATTGGAAGCGGCACGCTGAAATAACTCGGGCAGTAACGGAGTTCATAGTGAAAGACATGATGCCCGTTAATATAGTGAACAAGCCCGGCTTCATGGCTTTGTTAAACACACTGGATATGCGCTACCAAATGCCCTCACGCACATATTTTAGCCAAGTTGCTATACCTGCAGGGTTGCCAACTCTCACGCATTGAGCGTCTTAGACTAAATAGTTACTAGTTCGCTCTGGCACCAACCACAGGCGATCGATCGATCACGATATAATAATAATACTTAAATTTAGTCCATTCCCCCCCCCCCCCCCCCCCCCCCCCCCCCCCCCCTGTATCTGAGCTGTATAAAAAATGCCGAAACAGAGTTTCCTGAAAACAGTGGGAAAATATCGCGATTTTAAATCGCAATCGCAATTTATAGATAAAAAATTGCAATTAGATTATTTTCCAAAATCGTTCAGCCCTAGATAGGAGGCATCATTTCACAATGTTTGAGCAGTGCTAGCACTGCTGTGGAAACTAAATGAACTGCATATATATAAAACAGTGCTATCACTGCTGTGGAGACTAAATGAACTGTATATGTATAAAACACCCAGTGTGTCACTACAAAAGCTCTTGTATCCTGGCTGTATGGAGATAAACATTTAATCCAGACCAAGATGAGACAAAGCAGATTCAGTTTAATGATTCCCAAAACACAAGAACAACAAAACTGCTTTAGCTAATGCTGGGGAGGTAGTAAAGTGACAGAGACAGGACCAAAGGAAAGAACCAAACAATATTAACCCTGATCCTAATCTGTAGTACTCTGTTAAGTACTATACTGGAGTGACTACTTGTACTAAATATAATGTAATAAAGCTTGGACTAATAACTAGCTGGTCAAGCCAATGCAGGGTGGATTCCCTCTTGAATAATTCCCTCTAAATAAATTTGACAAGAGAGACACCAAAGGAAGTGAAGAGAGAGTGTGGGCTTGGAGAAAATTTTGCTCCTGCCAAAAGGCATGTGAAGCTATCTTTCGGAACCCAGGAGCAGCTCTTTAGAGGGAAGCCTCCACCCCCTTTATACGCGGATCTTCTACATCTGTGGATACAAAGGGAAAGGTGCCCAACATGCAGCAGGTAATGTCCCCCTGAACAAGTATGGAACAGGCTAAAGAGTCAAACATGGGACAGTACATCAGCAATAACATTCTCAGATGCTCTTCTGATTTTTAAAGTCCTGAATAAACATCAAGAGACAAACATCCGTGATAAAAAAAAAATAAAGAGGGTTTTAATCTATAAAAACCCAGCATGCACAGAGGTAGAGCCCACATACACATTAAAAAACTTAAGAGCCATTAGCAAAGCCAACATTTCTCTTTCAGTTATGGAATAGTTTACCTGGGTCTCACTAAAATTTCTCAAAAAGAAATAGGCTTGATTATTTCTGAGGTTGTCTTCCTGCAACAGAACAGCTGTAGTACCAACAGTACAAGCCTCAACCTCAAGCTTAAAAAACCTTTCTTAGTGAAATCAGGAGCCTGTTAAACAGGAGAAGAGCAAAGCAGGGCCTTGAAAAGTGTAATGGCACACTCCCCCACCCACTAGGTTATGTGATACAGCTCGCCTTTGGCCTGCTGCTGAAATTACAATTTTATAAGTTCTCAGCAGTGCCAAGAAAATGACACATTTCACATTTAGATATGTTCACATGGAATTGAATCATAGCAACTTTCTCACTCAGTCTTACCTGTCCATGTCTGATCTGTTTACCTAAATAGATGACAGAAGCATGTGCAAATGTACCTCAATTCAAAAAGAGTTGTCAAAGTATCCAGATGTTCTGCCCATTCCTTTAAATAAACCAGTGTCATCCAAATAAGCAGTGTGATTGTGATCATTTCCTAAAACAGCATTAATAAGCCTCTTAAACACAGCTGGGATGTTTGCCAAACTGAAGTGCATAATCATGTTTGTAAGCAAAGCATCAGGGGTATCAAAAATCAACAGCTGGCAGGCATGTGAAGTTAATGGACTTTTCGAGTAACCTTTGAGAAGCACTAACTTTGTTCTGTAACGGTGCCCATCAAGTCACGAGTTTGAATGCCCAGAAGAGACAGGTGAAAAGGGCTCAAGATGAGGCAGGGTGACCCTGGCGTCTGGAAGAGTTGTGATGTCAGACACAGTAAATAGTGTAAGCACCCAGACACCACTCTCGTCAGCAGTATCAGCTCGTGGCTAAGTTAGCTGCAACTGCAGTAGTTCATTTACAGAAATGTCAACGTGCACAAACCGTTAACAAAACATTATTTTTATAAGCATCTAATCCGGATGCACCTTGGAAGTGATTGCAAATGAAATGATGCCAGGATGCTAAACACCAACACGTCAGTCTGCTCTACCTGAACACAGCTAAACAAGTGATACCCCCACAGTGATGGGCAGAACTCAAATAGAGGCCAAATAACCCTTCCAAACTAACCCCAAGGTATGTTTTAATTCGTATGTGATGGAAGCATGTGGTAAAAGGTGAAAACACCCATAACTACACAAAGTCTTTACCTAATGTTTGGGGATACAGCAAAGGGACAGAGAAAGTACCAAAGGAAATAACCAAACTTTATCAGCCCTGATCCAAATCTCCTGGACTTTAACTAACAAAATACATAGGATGGTACTTGCTTACTCATCTAATGTGCCTCCTGCATGGTGACATGTGCAGGGATGTCAAAACTAACCATCTTATAGCTGCTCCCCAGAGTAAATACTTACAGTTCTCACGTGCCTGTGTGCATAGAAAAAATCATGAATATCTGCAAAAAGCCAGAAAAGGAAAGAAAAAGAGAAACACTACTTAATAATAGAGATGGGACCGATCCGATACAATATCGGTATCGGGCCGATATTGATGTAATTTAACTTATCGGATATCGGGCGAATACGGCCGATCCATTTTCCAGTCCGCAGCTTGAGCTGGACAAAAAACACGGCGTAACGTTAACACGAAACGCACCAGTGATCCGGATTCCACATTCCACATCCAGACTGCATCTAAAATGGTCGCAATCGCGACTAAGGCAACGTCTACAAATGACCTTAACATGGATGCAAGTGGCTATTTTTTGCAATTATTTCAATAGCTTATAAACGGTCCATCTAAGACCACCAAAGAAGTTGTATTACATTAAGTGCATCCTAAATAATGATTGGTATTTATGCCTTGCACCAATTTGTGGTCCGTTTTTGTCAAATATTTAAATAGATTTTAAACGGTCCATCATAAGTCCACAAAACAAGATTGTTGATTAGGATGCACTTAATGTACTATAACTTGTTTTATGCTCTTATGATGGACATTTTAAAAGCTATTGAAATATTTGACAAAATGCAGTTAATATGTATACAACTTGTATATCTTATGAAGAATAATTTAAAAACTATTGAAATTGTTGCAACAAAACAGAATTCGCAGTGCTCTGGGGCCTTTACGACCGCCACTTTCATCCATGTTAAGGTAATTTGTAGATGGTGACAGTAGTACATTTAAAATAACATGTCTAATTCCAAATATGCGAACATGAAGCCAACTTAACCACAGTTACAAGGAAGAGAAAGGATCAGTCATGTTGGATGGCAAAGATCCTAAATAACAGCTGATCTGATGTGTGTTGCAATGCTTATTAGTTTGTATATTATTATGGAGCCTTGAAAAACTTATTGGTGCCTGATTTTTTCCTTTTAGGACCTACTGGCTCCTTGAGTAATTTTTTTGTCTGTATCCCAGCATGCGAACCAATCTTGTTGCCATGGTAACCACCAATTGTTTACTCTTTTAATTTGTTATAACATTTGTACTATATAAAACTGGGTCACGAGATGAGACCAGTTGAGAACCCCTGAACTAAAGAGCCCTTATATCTGTATTTGTATCGGTATCGGCAGTTATATATCGGTATCGGATCGGACCTGAAAAACACTGGATTGGCCCATCACTACTTAATAACACACTGGCAAGACTTGCAGCCTTCATCTAATACTTGATGTATGGAGTGTTGATGGTGTGTGTGTGAGTGTGACTATACAGAGAGAGACAGAGAGAGAAAGTTTGTGTATGTGTTAAGGAAAGGAAGCATACAGGCCATAGCAAACAGGCCAAAAGGGAGTGTAAAGTCTTCTTCAATAACCCAGGAGCAGCTCTTTAAAGGGAAATTTCCACCCCCTTTTCCATACAGTACTCATCCTCTGCCCATGTGGACACAAACAATTAATTTACCACCAGGACTAGGTGGTAATTTCATAAGTCTTGTTTGGGCTACCATTTGTTACAAAAGACAATCTATGGGTACGGACAAACTCATCATGGTCATAAGCCTGAGGCAATGTATTAGCCTTACATTATACCACTGCATTATACACTGTAATGCATTCATTTATATACACTGCAGTGCACTAATTTAAATACACTACAACGCACTCACTTAAATATACTACAATGCATGGTGTACAAAAAAGCATTGCTGTTATGTACCTTTATCTTACTTTTGGATGATAATTATTATTTATCTATATTTTGTATATAGCTGGCCAATATTTGACATAAATTCAATGTATTGTAGATTTATCAATTTTGTATTATAAATATGTTCTAATGGTAAAAAATGTTCTAATGGTACATTGTGTTTGCTAACTCTGTAAGGAGGCTATTGGATATTTAGAAAACCCTTGAAAACCCTTGTGCAAGTAGGTTAGCACAGCTGAAAACAGTTTTGCTGATTAGAGAAGCTATAAAACTGACCTTCCTTTGAGCTAGTTGAGAATCTGGAGCATTACAATTGTTGGTTCGATTAAACTCACAAAATAGCCAGAAAAAAACAACTTTCAATTGAAACTCGACAGTCTATTCTTGTTCTGAGAAATGAAGTCTATTCCATGCGAGACATTGCCAAGAAACTGAAGATTTCCTACAATGGTGTGTACTACTCCCTTCAGAGGAGAGCACAGACAGGCTCTAACCAGAGTGGAAGGAGAAGTGGAAGGCCCCGCTGCACAACTGAGCAAGAAGACAAGTACATTAGAGTCTCAGGTTTGAGAAATCGACGCCTCACAGGTCCTCAACTGGCCGCTTCATTAAATAGTACCCGCAAAACGCCAGTGTCAACGTCTACAGTGAAGAGGTGACTCCGGGATGCTGGCCTTCAGGGCAGAGTGGCAAAGAAAAAGCCATATCTGGCTAATAAAAGAAAAAGATTAATATGGGCAAAAGAACACAGACATTGGACAAAGGAAGATTGGAAAAAAGTGTTATAGACAGATGAATCAAAGTTTGAGGGGTTTGGATCACACAGACGAACATTTGTGATACGCAGAACAACTGAAAAGATGCTGGAAGAGTGCCTGACACCATCTGTCAAACATTGTGATGTTTGACAGATGGAGGTAATGTGATGGTCTGGGGTTGCTTTGGTGCTGGTAAAGTGGGAGATTTGAACAAGGTAAAAGGGATTTTGAATAAGGAAGGCTATCACTCCATTTTGCAACACCATGCCATACCCTGTGGACAGCGCTTGATTGGAGCCAAGTTCATCCTGCAACAAGACAATGACCCAAAGCACACCTCCAAATTATGCACAAACTATTTAGAGAAGAAGCAGGCAGCTGGTGTTTTATCTGTAACTGCCAGCGCAGTCACCAGATCTCAACCCCATTGAGCTGTTGTGGGAGCAGCTTGACCGTATGGTAGGAAAAAAGTGCCCATCAACCCAATCAAACTTGTGGGAGCGGCTTCTGGAAGCATGGGGTGAAATTTCTCCAGATTATCTCAGCAAATTAACAGCTAGAATGCCAAAGGTCTGCAATGCTGTAATTGCTGCTAAGGGAGCATTCTTTGACGAAAGCAAAGTTTAAAGTAGAAAATTATAAAAAAAAAAAAAAAAACACATTATTTCTACCTTGTCAATGTCTGGACTATATTTCTATTCATTTTGTAACTCATTTGATAAATAAAAGTATGAGATTTCAGGGAAAACACAAAATTGTTTAGGTGACCCCAAACTTTTGAACGGTAGTGTATATAGTATTATATTGTGTGTGTGTGTGTGTGTGTGTGTGTGTGTGTGTGTGTGTGTGTGTGTGTGTGTGTGTGTGTGTGTGTATCCTTTCTCCTAGCATTTCCATAGTACTATCAAACACAACTATTATTCACGTACATATAATAGTGATAGTATTGTTGCTAGTGGATCTCAGACTCAAATGAATTGTGCTTTTGTTAAGAGGCCCTCCAGTGTCACTCATTAGCATTCAGAAAGACTACAAAAATCCCAATACCCAACAACTTCAAATGGAGCCTCATCTGCATAATAGTTTACTATCAAGTACTGGTATAGTGCTCATGGTATACCTACCCAGCCTTTCCAGCTCATCTTAGCAAATGCAGGCAGAGTTCCTAATTTGATCTGACACCAACACTTGGTGTGCAAATATTTTATTACCCTTGCTGAATATGACAGGCATATATTACAGAGCACATAGCTTCACTTTTTGAAGAATGGTGATTGAAAGTGGGGCTCATCACATGTGCATAAGCTCCACGATGCAGACTAAATATTCAGAACTGTTTGTAACTTTAGTGGCCTACATACAAATTCTTGACAGGCAGACTGGTCAATTGCAGCTGTTCTTCCCTGATTTCAGAATCTGGCTAACCTTTGCTTACAGAGTCATGCAGGACCTTTTTTATTGAGAAACCCCAGTTGAATCCCCTAGAATTCATACATTTGGTTCAGTAATATCACACCCTTGAGGCTGACAGTCCCCACTGTCTCAGACTTGTAATTCATCTACTTCAGACATTATTTGCCTGGGAGGTCAATTGCAGCCTGGCCAAATGAGACCACTGGAGCTAATCAAATTGGCTGTTTTCAACTTGCTAGTATCATTCCAGCCCTGTTATACATACGGTAATGAGTCTGCAGCCTCATTTCAGTCCCTACTGGACACGAGTAGGTACTGGGCAGTGTTGATTATGCAATCAGCCCGTGATCACACGAGCTTTTCTACTCATTGAGGAATCCAAACTGCATGAGGAAGAGATTCATTCCCTTTTTCCTTTTTACATTTTTACACCCCCCCCCCCCCCCCCCCCCCCCCATTTTCTCTCCCTTGCTCTTTTCTCTTTCACTGTTCCTTAAAAAGAACGAGACGGCAGCCACCGTCTTCAGGCGAGTACCCTTTGAGGCCAGCGTTGCTAGGCAACTGAATGCTAAATTTTGGAAGTGTGTGTGTGTGCGTGTGGGGGGGGGGGGGGGGGGGGGGGGGGTGGCATGTATTTAGTACTATGAGGACCAAGTGTCCCCATTAACATAGGAAAACATGAATATTTTTAGATTTTGAGGCACTTAGCTAGTTCTTATGTAATAAACGTTTTTTTTATATACCTTTCCTTCTTTCCTGCATCAGTATGAGAAACTAAGTTAATAGCTTTCCTTTGTTTACTAAAGTTCAGATTTAGATTAGTTTTAGGTGTAGGCATAGCAATATTTAGCTATTGTAAATTACAAGTAAAATGCCACAAAGATAGTAAAACAAGACTAAATGTGTAAGCTTGTATGTGTGTGTGTTGGGAGTGCAGGAGCAGGAGCTGAGCTGAGACAAGAGAGGGGGAGAGCGAGTCTGCAGTGAAATAAATAAATAACGAGAATAAAAGGGAAGGCACTATTTTTAGATGTGTCAATAACGATCGCTCAGCGGGATTTTTATGCATTCCTTTATTTGTATTGGCCATCAGCAAAAGACATTTTTGTTAGAATCAATCATTTTTTCCGCTCAGGATATTTTAGTGCACATTTGGGGACATTTATGAGAATGGAAAGCTGGCAAAAATGTCTGATAAAATTGCCCCTTTTGCAGACCTCTCTGTTGTCAGGAGAGCAGTTCATCACTCTTGTCAGATAAAGTGAAATGAATGAGCTGCTGATGATAAACAGAGGGTGGTCTTCCAGGCTCTGAGAACTTGGCCTTAGTCAGCATTCACTCACCATGATTCTGTCATAGCCATATTCCATTTTTTTATATTTAACAGAGATTGAGGAATGAATTTAACCAATAAAAAGAATTGTATCCTGATATGTTCAGAAGGGAAGTCTGTAGATGACTGGAACCTGATTAGCTGTTGTGTGAGCGTGAGGGATGGTGCACAGTGATCCCGTGATTTCCTTAAACGTCCCTGTCTGGCTCTGCCGGGTGGTGTCACATGACGTCTATGATGTGGGAGGAGATGTCTGTCTTCCCCTTCTTCTGATCATCAGTGTGAGTGCACCAAGTATTAAGGTCCCCAGTCATTTGTTTCCTCCTGTCTATCTGTCTGTCCAACAGATAGACAGCTGTTCTTCTCTTTATTGGGATGCATAATTGAGATGCTTGTTGAAGTATATAAAGGTTTCTAGCTAGTAAATGTGATTTAGGGTAAGAACCCCAGTTTTCTTATTTGTGCCATTAAATTGGTTTACTTCAATAATTACCAGTGCCGCAAATACATTCAACAGCTATTTAAACAGATGCATCTACCTTTTATTTCTTTGTTTATGGACATAAGCACATTTTAGACCATCTGTTGCCATGTAGAAGTTCTTTATATATATATATATAAATATATTTAAAAATTCAACACTTCCTGTGCAGTATCTTAGCTGTTCCCAGGACTGCACTCTTCTGGATGGAGATCTTGAATGTTGTTCCTGGGATCTGCTGGAGCCATGGGGGTTATATATATATATGTGTGTGTGTGTGTGTGTGTGTGTGTGTGTGTGTGTGTGTGTGTGTGTGTGTGTGTGTGTATCTGAAGGTTAACACATGCTTCCTTTTAGATGCTTGAAGCCAATCGCCTGTATTTTTACCTTCCACCTAAATATATATTTGTGGCCACACTGCACCTGTGGCACTGAGAGGAGAGTGTACCAGTGACCTTTCACAGTTTGGGAAAGGGCAGAATCTTAAATGGTGCATCTCTTGGTAGCTTAACTGAGGATGTTTTTCCACATGTTTCCTCCTACCTGGATATTATTTGGATGGTGGACCATTTTCACACAGCATTAATACAGGTATTAATACAGGTATGGTAGTATCATGGTGGTCAGTATCAAAGTGGTAGAAGGTTCTTACACAGCAGAGATGATGAGGCTTTTACATGTCAGTGCAATGCATGGACGTAATTTGGGGGGGGGGACGGGGGGGACATGTCCCCCCCACTTTTTCAAAAGCTGGTGTTGGTCCCTCCCAGTTTTTACGGTTAAAACCAAATATTTAAATAGCGACAAATCCATGTCCCCCCCACTTTTTATTACAAAATTGCGTCCATGGTCCAATGTCAAGTCCAGCAGTGACATCTCCGTTGATAGGAGATGACTGGAACCAGCTGGCTACACGCAATTACAACTCACAAGCAGCAGGTTCTAATAAGATGTTTGGTGAATGTGTACAATTGCAGGGGCATTTGATCAGCTCCTAGCAAGCACTGGGATTTCCTCTGACTTGCTTGAGTGCTCATTGGCTGAGTGCAGGTGTCAGTTACTAGCCTTGCAAGCTACTAGGACTAGATTTACAGTAGAGGTAGTACTAAAAGTGATGAATATCCAGTTATTAGTGCTGCCCTAGCTGTAGATATACTGTATAGTGCAATATTAAACGATGTCATTTTTCACATAAAGTCCTAAGCTCTCGCATACTACTTGTTTTGACATTAGTTATGACACCCTTATGTCAGCTTTAAACACAAGGGTTGCGGCAAAGACATTGCGATTGTTCCTTCAGATCAAACCTGTCCTAGAAAAGGTCAACTTTTTCCAGGCTACAATCTGGAGAGCACAAGAATCCTAATTCATCTGTTTAAAGCAAGTGGTTTGCAGTGGAAGTAGGACTATGTGTGCATGTGTATGAATTCACGTGCGCATGTATGTATGTGTGTGTGTGTGTGTGTGTGTATGTATGTGTGTGTGTGTGTGTGTGTGTGTGTGTGTGTGTGTGTGTGTGTGTGTGCGTGCGTGTATGGAGAGTAGTGTGATGTTGCGGGGGTTTTAGTGCGTGTATTGGTACTGACTCTCTGCTGGGGTTGTAGGCGGCTGAGCCGTGTTTTTCTGTCGATAACTTAGCTGGACTCCAAGACATCCTGCCGACTCTGCAGTCAATAACAACAATCTCTTTCTCTCCCTCTGTCTCTCCCTCTCTCTGTGTCTTTCTCTCGCATTCCCTCTGTCTCTCCCTCTCTCTTTGTATCTCGTTCCCTCTGTCTCTCCCCCTTTCTCTCTCTGGCTCTCTCATTTCCTCACACTTTCTCACTTACTCTCACACATACCTACAAACACATACTCTCACTCTTCTCTGCTCTGCCCTGCATGCTCACACAAACACATTCTCTCTTTTTTCTCACATGCACCCTTTCTCTTATGTCTGACATGCTTTTCTCATTTAGACACACGCGCACACACACACACACTGTAGTGTATGTAGTGTAATACAGATGGACCATCTGCACTCACTCTGATGTTACATTCCCCCTTCAGCCCAATAATGCAGAGTGATATCGTCCCATGTAACATACACACACACACACACACACACACACACACACACACACACACACAGATTACATCACAGTACGTCTCAACTCCTCCTAGATCCTCACCCAGGAATCATGATTGGATCAGTTGTGAAATGCAGAAATAACAAAAAGTCTGAGTGTGCCGAGCGTGCCATTATCAAAGGCAGAGCTACTGTGAACAAGGCCGAGAGCTGTCGTCGTGGTGAGGGGTGCCTGCACGGACACCCGCCCACCCTTCGCTGGGGGCGAAGGACACATGAAGCTGCATTGTGGGCAGACTGTCCTCTGATTGGCTAAAATATAGACAGGTCCTGGTCCAGAATGGTCTCAGTGCTCGGAGAGGATCAAGAGGCTGTGGAAGTGGGGTGAAAGGTCAGCATGATGTGTATGTTCTCTGACAGGTTAAGGCTGGAGTGGCCACTGGCTGCAGTCACTGCCAGATGTTTGACATGTTATTTCTTTTAATCACAGCCTGGCCTTAACAGGACAGCTGATTATGTAGTTGGGGCAGCTTTGGAGGTTCGAGACTTTATGGGAATTAATTCTAAATATCTATCATTCATGTACATCATATTATCTAATACAAAGATTCCTGACATTTACAAGAGGAAACTACCACCAAGCCACTGCAGCATATTTCAATGAGATCATCAGACTCCACTATTCTCTCTGCCCATAAAATCACTCTTTTCCCGTTCTCTGTGCTGTGACCAACGTGGTTTCACACACAGTCTTTCAACTCTGGTACTATGTCTCTCCAAGTGTCTCCTGAGAGCTGGTAAGGAAAAATAAATATTTTTAGCTGTTGCGCTTCTGAACTGCCTATCATCCCTCTCTCTCCCTCTTTCTTCCTTCCTTCTTTCCATGTAATAAATCAAGTCCATGGGAAAAGCACGTCCCTCCACCCAGTTTCTTGCTCTTCCACTTGGCCACCATTGGCTCCCCACCGTAGCCCATCAACAAACTGCTGCCCCCAGGGAGAGGGTCTCCATGGCAACTGTCTTCACCGAAGCCTCTCGTCAAAACCTTCGGCGGAGCCCGGGGCTTCTCGCTGTGCAGCTTGCAAAGCCCAAGACTTAGAGGGAGAGGGAGAGGGAGAGGGGGAGAGAGAGAGAGAGAGAGAGAGAGAGAGAGAGAGAGAGAGAGAGAGAGAGAGAGAGAGAGAGAGAGAGAGATGGGGGTGAGAGAGTGAGACAGTGAGAGAGGGGAGTGAGAGAGTGTGTGAGGGGTGTGGAAGCATGTGTGAGAGAGAGTGAAGAGAGTGTGTGTGTGTGTGTGTGTGAGAGAGAGAGAGAGAGAGAGTGGGGGAGTGAGAGAGAGAGAGAGAGAGAGAGAGAGTGGGGGAGTGAGGGTGAGAGGGAGAGAGAGTGCCGTGAGAGAGATATTTGGTTTATCATGGGGCCATGTGGCAGCCTTTCAGCACTGCTGTGTTAATGTGTCTTTAAACAGTTTGAACTGCAGGAGTCAAGACTTACCTGTGTGTGTGTGTGTGTGTGTGTGTGTGTGTGTGTGTGTGTGTGTGTGTGTGTGTGTGTGTGTGTGTGTGTATAACAACACATTTCTCTAATATTCTGGTGTCGTAACACACAGACACACTCACACACAGTTTATATGGATTGCTGAGAATGTTAATGAGGAGCTGCTGAATCCTGTTGTGCATGCAGTGCTAGACCTGGGCTTCACGTCCACTGTGTGCTGCATGACTGTTCCACATCAGGCTTAAGAGAGCATAAGCCTCTTTCTGCTCGCTGCAGTCAGGGAACAATGTGTTCAAGATGAAGACTTGAACGCGCACACAAAAAAGGACACAGCACACAGTCCTAGCTATAAAAAAAATAAAAATATATAATGGCATAAAAGATGAGTAAGTAGTGGTATAGAGTTTGCGTACAAACTACCTACTCTAGACCACATACCACAAATGCATTGTATATGAAGCTAATATCTCTTTAACACTCGAGGCAAGAGATGATTCTTGTTCTGAAGTAAGGGAGGTGCTTGCTGTGTGATGATGCAGTGGGTGAGGGTGTGTGTGTGTGTATGTGTGAGCCTCCAGTGGCGTGATGATGCGCCTTTGCTATAAATAGATAGGGCTCTCTCTCTAGTCGTTAAAGTTCATTTTCCTCTTAGCCTCACTGCTGTTCTAACCTGCAGACACTGGCTGGGTTAGGTTTTTACTGGGCTTTCACAGGTGTGACAGCACACACTCACACACACACACACACACACACGTGCTCATGGGACTGCATCCACATACATATCCATCTACCTAAGAGAGTGGCTGAGCCTGATGTGGAATCTGACATAATTCACATAAATGTGATGATAGAATTCTACCCAGAAAAGGCCGTGTTGAACTTAATTAGATTTATTAAACTGACCCCAGATAGTCAGTCATCCAAAAGATTGCCATGATCTTAAGGATATCAATGATAGTTATGTCCCTAAAGTTAAGTATGTTAGCATACTGTCATATGCATTGCATAAAAGTAAACCTAAATAAAAATAATAAAGCATACTAAATCTAAGTTTATATTGTTTTCTCCTAAAAACAGTTTTATTACAGGGATAATCTACAGGTCATCATACAAGGGTTCTGCTTAACTAAATGCATGAGAGTAATTATGTGTAAGAGTAATAGACTATTTCTGTGTCTCCCTGTCTGTCTTCCAGCCATCCATGAGTTCCCTGAAGACATCTTCACCAAGGAGCAGAGGAAGAGGGGGGCCGTGCTGCTACATGTCCTATGTGTGAGTGAAACACGTGCACACACATACACACACACACACACACACACACACACACACACACACACACACACACACACACACACACCTACACACTCATGCAAGTGTCAAAAACATCCTCTACCATCAGAGATTATACAGCTGACCTTTCAGTGTGTACAGAATAATGGACAGGGTATCATATCTCTACAGACACCACTAAGCTATTTTTACAACATAAAACATTTATGATTGATGCTAACTTTCTTTAAAGAAAGCAAGAAAATGACAAAATCAAAAGCTTTTGCTGTTCCCACACACATAGATGATGAACTGCCTTCTCTTACCTTATTAAACCTTATTATTTGTTCCACTTTGATCCTGGTTTCTTTCATTTTGGTGTGCCCCTATTTCCCACTCCCTCACTCCTCTCTCCTCCAGGCCATCTACATGTTCTATGCTCTTGCTATCGTCTGCGATGACTACTTCGTTCCCTCCCTGGAGAAGATCTCAGAGGTGAGAAGTGGCACATGTCCGCTGCTCCCGTGGCAACAGAAGGGTGCCATATACCGTGTCCATGCTGAGTGATGACAGCCCAATTTGTTCCCTCACCTCTTTCGCGCCGCTGCGTGGTATAGACCTGAGTTAAAGGCCTCACTAACCAGGCGTGTCTACAAAGTGCAGTTGCCACCCCCCATTACTCTGTACCACCAGAGACCTTCAGAATGGAGCTTTTCTCAGATAATGCTGCCTTTGTGGGGAATAACTGTTCTAAGGAGCTTAGCCAAAGAAATGAGATTGAACTGAACTGTAATCGCATGAGATATGTACCTCATTCTGTAGTGTCCAGATGCCATTCTAGAGGGTAAAAAAAATAATTTGAAGCTACATTATCATATTTTTAGGCCTATGCTATGTTTAAGATGATTGCAAGGGGAATATTCAGTTGTTTAGGCAGTATGTCAAATTACATAACCATCTGTAGTGTTTTTACTCATCTACTTCAGAATCTGCAACTCAGCGAGGATGTGGCTGGGGCTACCTTCATGGCTGCAGGAAGCTCCGCCCCTGAGCTGTTCACCTCTCTGATTGGTCAGTTTAGGGATCACTTTTTTATCTGCTTGTTTTGATTGACTAACATAGTGTGGCTAGAGGGGTATTCCAGAAAGCGGGTTAAGTGACAAAACTGGGTAAGTAAACTCAGAGTTAACGAAAACTCAGGGTTTTCCGTTCCAGAAACTGAGCTTAGAGAGAACCTGAGTCAGTTACTATAGCAAATTATGCTCTGAAGCTAACCTGCTCGCTGGCAGGTTAACTTGAACCTAAACCCGAGTTTACATTTTTATTAACATTAAAAAACATTATTAAGCGTCACATTTCAAATATTACACATCGCGAATCAATTCTCTCCAGATTTTTATACATCGCTCTTCGTTTTTTTTTTGCTAGTGGAAGTTTGTAGTGTAGGAGATGCGGAACCTGTCAGCAAAGCAAAGTATGTCGGTTTGGTTTAATAGTAAAGTATGTCTTTACTATTATGGATTTGATTATATTTGCGCATATATATATATATATATATATATATATATATATATATATATATATAGATATATATATAGATATATATATATATATATATATATTAGAGGTGTGCCAAAAAATCAATTCATATATCAAAAATCGATTCTCATTTACTACGATTCAGAATCGATTTTAAATGTCCCAAAATCGATTCTAAGTCGCGTTAAGTAATTACAAAATTACGCGAGACTTTACGCAGCAGGTTCTGGGACACACTCGTGTGCGGAAAGGTTTCAAAACAGATGGAGGAAAGAGATATTCAACCTGTTCCGTCTTCATTTAAGGCAAAAATAGGGGTTCATTTTGGTATTTACGAATGCCAGGGAAGACCAAACTTGACACAATGTAGCTCATGTGCAAGGCGTGTGTAACGCGGTGAGCACGGGAACGTACACACAGCGTGAAATAATATAGAGATGGGTGGACCCAAGTGCCGGTTCGCAAGATCAAGACGTTTGACACTCGTCAAATGTATTAGCGAGAGGGAAACGCGCAAACAAACCAACGGGAGACTCAACGCGCAAGAGAATAGAAACCAAAACCGTGAGGGCACGGAGTAAATAGAAACAAAAAAACAACGCGGAAAATACAACGCGTGAAAAATAACAGTTAACCGTAGAGAGACGAGAGAAAGAAACAAAACAACAACAGTAACTAAAAAACAGCACGGATAAATGCAACGCGAAAACGAAACCAAGGACGCCAGAAGAAGTAATTGGCAAAAAAAACGCCGCAGCAAAATAAAACCCTTCCCAAAAATAAAGGTAAAACGGATAGGAAGAAATGCAGGATTGGGAAAACTTGAATGATGTCAGGAAGCGACGCAGAAGATAGATACTCGAATAAGTAAAGAGAAAGCATAACAGAGAGAGGTGGCGAGACCATTAAACGATAAGCAACCACAGAGAAAGCAGAGACTGGCTGAGAACGTAGTTACGCTGGTTTAGTCTGGGACTGACTCTGGTGCCCCTAGCAATGGCTGGGGGAACTGCATCCGAGGCAGCCCTGACAGCTCGCAAAATGAAGCTCAAGAATTTTGGTAACAACAAAAAGCATTTTATTTTACCAAACAGTGTTGTATAAAGTATTAGAGACCCATACTTGAGTAAAAGTACAAGTACTCTATCAAAAATGTTACTTGAGTAGAAGTTGAAGTGTTCTTTAAAAACTTTACTTAAGTAGAAGTACAGAAGTATTCAGCATTCTTTGTACTTAAGTATTGCAAGTAGTTTATTCTGAAATTTATTACTCAAGTACTGAAAGTAAAAAGTACAAGTACTGGGTTTGGAATTAATTAAAGAAAGCCATCAAAGTTTGATTATCAATTATTTTTATATATCACTTACAAATCAAAGATGTCAAAGACAAATACAAGTGGTCTGTATGTATAAACAAGTAGCAACTTAAAAAACTGGGCTTAACACTTCGCACACAAAAAAGAGATAACCTATGTCCCGCTACGTTGTAGGTTTGATGCAGAAGTACAAGTTTGCCTTAATTTAGCTGAGAAAACGAGGTGTATTTTGGACGTAAAATCCGTCCGTCGGATTCTAAGGGTGAGCCTACTATCCTGCTTTTACCCCTAACAAATGCCTTTACCCTATAAAAACACTACAATATAAAAATAGGCACATAATTAGTCAGCATGAAGAGACACTGCTTACTGTTGCTAAAAACACACAACTCAGCGTGACATCGCCTCCTTCCTCACCCTCACCGCCACGATCACTCGATGTTGAAGGTGTGGAAGGTGCCAATATATGTACATTAAAACGCCAACAAGCTTCTCTTCTGCTGTTACCAAACACGGTACCATCTCTTTTAATGAGATAAAAAGCGAATCATTTGGAATAATTTCGAGTATATGTGTATTTGTATAAATAAGTAAACTAAGCTGAAGGTGCTGGAAAATACTGAAAATGGACCTTCAAAGTGCCGTACAAGTGCATGAATTTAACTTCGCACGCACAAAAATCGAGAGGTGCACGACATCGCGACGCGACCGCGTGCGTGGCCAACGCGCATGGAGCCACCGCGATTGCATCATTTTTGCCGCGCGGACCCTTGCGGCAGTCACGACGTGTCAAGTGAACCTAGATTACGAAGCTCAAGTGTTGAGTGAAGGCAGCAGCAGAGTTAACGAGACGCGACCGGACCATGCGCAGTTTTCTCATGAGACAGCCTCATCGCTTGACCCGGTGTTAGCGCCAGCTAACATGTTTATAATTGTAACGAGTAACTATACAGCACGTCAAAAATTTATCGGAGTAAAAGTATTAAACTGATGGAAAATATGTAGTGAAGTAAAAGTGGAAGTAGGAGAAAAAAATAATACTCCAGTAAAGTACAGATACAGCATTTTAGTACTTAAGTACAGTAGCGAAGTAGTTCTACTTCGTTACTATACATCTCTGTTACCAAAGCACATTATTTTTGTTAATTAAATGTGAAAGACACTTTATTTTCTGTATTTGTCATTCTGTCTTGCAAAGCAGACTGTAGTAGATCATGCAGATTTTATAGACTTAAGCGGAAATTTTTATAAATCAAATAGTTTTGAAAAATGAAAATCAATTTTGAATCGAATCGTGGCCCCCAAAATCAGAATTGAATCGAATCGTGAGATAGTAAACTAGGGATGCAAATGATTAATCGACTTTCGATTAATTGTCGATTAAGACGTTACTCGATCAAAATGTATTAATCACGATTAATCATTAGAGAGCGCTCCTGTATTAACTTGAACAGAGCGTAAGAACGAGAGGTGAACACGTGCCGCGAAAGACCAGAGTGGAAAACAAAATGAAGCGGGCGAAAAGACGTGCGGGGTGGGACCATTTTGAAGCGTGTTCGGGAAACGAGGCAGAAACTGCGTAATCCAGAAAATCCCAAGGAGGGAAACTTTATTTTCCACGCAACTCAAACAATAGCACTGTTCTCTTCCCCTCCCCTGGCGCGCGCAGGCGCCGCTCTCCCAGTGTCACTTAAAGGGCCAAGTGCCTGTCTGTTAGGGAATTCGCTGCGAGGAGTAGTAGTCGCTACAATTTCAACATTGTTAATTTAGGCAAAGAAGTCAAATGTTCTGTGTGTAATGCGGTATTGAAGTACAACAGTTCCACTAGCTCACTCAATTATCATTTGAACACCATGCATGCAGCTGTCCTGCATATCACCAGTGCACCTGGTCAACCTAAAATCACAGCTACACTGGGAAGGCGAGCGTTTTCAAAGCTCGCTACAAAAAAATACGAGTGAGCTAAAAACAAAGCTATCTACTGCTACTACTGTAGCCCTTACAACAGATTGTTGGACGGCTCTAACAACAGAAAGTTACATTACTGTGACATGCCACTACACTGACGAGAACTGGCAGCTAAAATCTGGAGTGCTGATTACGACGAACATGTCGGATAGACACACCGCTGACAGTTTAACTGACAAGCTCAATGATGTTGTGGAAACTTGGGCACTCTCCGGTCGCTTTACAGCATGTGTTCACTACAAAGCTAGAAACATTGTCCAAACATGGGCTCAATAATATTCTGTTTGGCTCTATTTAATTTCTACTTAAAAAAAAAAAAATTTTTAATGTCTAATGTTTCAAATTGAATTGAGCCAGTCCTTAATTTATTCCTTTTTTAAAATGAAAGAATGTATTTTGTTATACCATAAAAATTTCCTCATGTATAATTACTTGAGCAATATATAATATAATACAATATAATTATCATAATATAATATATACTTTTTGAACAAAGTGTTTTAACTACACTGCTCAAAAAAATAAAGGGAACACTTAAACAACACAATGTAACTCCAAGTCATCCACACTTCGTGTTCAGATAGGAAGCAACACTGATTGTGAATCAATTTCAACTGCTCTTGTGCAAATGGAACAGACAACATGTAGAAATGAGAGATTTTCAACTGATTTCAAAGATTTTTATTAATTGAGATCTAGGATGTGTTATTTTAGTGTTCCCTTAATTTTTTTTGAGCAGTATATTTAGCTGATATTTTTAAAAGCCCTATTGAAACACTGAAATTCAGGTGAAAAACGCCGCTTATCGATTAATCGAAAGTCGATCGATAAGATAAGTCAACTAACGATTAATGAATTAATCGATAATTTGCATCCCTATAGTAAACGATTCCCACCCCTAATATATATGCGCCAAACATAGTCATATAGATTCCCCATATAGATTGCTTTAATTTTGGTTAAATTTAGGTATTTTTACTATTGTGGATTTGATTATATCCATAATATAATGGATGACCACCCCCCCGGTCTTCTCACCTTTTTAACCCCTGACCCATTTTCATGCCTGCACAACAAATAGCTGTCTGACTGAACAGTTCTCTTGTATTACGTTAACAAATACGAGCCTCTTGTAATTCCAGGACGAAACATGACAGAACGTGATGACGTTTGGGCGTTTTGAAAATAAACAACCATTAAATAATGTGATAAAAAAGCTAATTATTTCGAATCATTACGAGTATATGTATACATATTTAACTTAATTAGGTTTATCATGCTGGGAATTGAAATGGACCTTGAAAGTGACGTACAAGTGCTTTAATTCCACCTTGTAAAGGTGTATGAGCCCAGCAAACATGACTTGGTTCATTGCACTGAAGCGTGGCATGTGCAAAGTACAAAATTCGAGAGGTGCATGACCTTGCAAATCACCAGCGCGCGAAGCTGTCGTTTACGGCCGGAGCCACCACGATTGTCATTTTCGGTGCACGGACCCTGGTGCCGCTCGCGACGCGTCAAGGATAAACCAGGCTTTACTTTACGTAGTGTGGGTGCTTGTGTAGCTTAGAGGGAGGGATCGTCGATCCTCTTTTTGACTTCGATGCTCAAGATCGTGACATAATTTCGATCGATTTCGATTAAATATCGAAATCGTGACACCCCTAATAACGAACTTCATTCCATTTACATTTTAAGGATTTCCTAGAGTGATTGGCTGCATTGATGGAACCCACATATGCTACATATTACTGCATGTCAAGTTTCTTGGTGTTTTATTTTGATTTCCCTCAGTTATGCTCCAACTTGAAAGAGCCCAGTCACGCAAGGAACAACTCGAAGGCGTTTTCCCCTTTTTTGTTTTTTATTGGAGTTCTTTAGATCATTTAGGTCGATCGACGAAGGGTATCAGCTAGGCAGATAGTTAGCCAGACAGTTAGCCAAACAGATAGTCAAACAGTTAGCCAAACAGATAGCCAAACAATTAGCCAAACAGATAGCCAAACAATTAGCCATACAGATAGCTAGTCAAACAGTCAGGTTGATAACCAGTAGCGTTTTACCGGTGAACTGAAGGATTTTCTTGTTTTCTTTCATTTGTCATCTCCCAGGTTTCTGTTTCATGCTCCAAACTTTAGCTCCTTTGTCCTCTGCAGCATGATATTAATCTGAGAGAAAGATGGCCGCTTTTCAGGAAATCCCTCAGATCCGACAGGAAGTAAATGGGTGTTGCAAACTTGTCTGCCCCCTGCAGGTCCGGATGAGAACCAGTTGATGTTTGTTTTGATAGTGGATTAAGATATTTGGCTGTTCTGATGTTTTGTAAGTTGGCATGACACCTCCCACTTGACCTCTCGGTTCTAGAACTCAGAGAGGTCACAAGAGTTGTGGATGGTCAGGGTTGTTTCTTTTCCTTAGTAGGTGGTTACTTTTGTTCTTCGATTGGTAGTAGAACAACGACCCGTCGTACATCTCTGTGAAGAATTGTAGAGGGGATTTTAGTTAAGAGTTTCTTTGTTGGCCTTTGATCAGACTTCATGGTCGAGACTGGGTAGCTGGGAAAGGTTCGAACATGAACATCTCTGACAACACCCTTCTTGTCAGGGTTTACATTGATGACTCTGGCAAGTTTATACTGACTTCTCAATGCATTTTGGTCGGCAAGCCAGACGATGTCTCCTATGGCTACATTTCTGTGCGTTGTGTGCCACTTGCTCCTAATGAATAGATTGGGCCCCGCCAACTGACTCCACTTCCTCCAGAACCGGTCAACTTCTGTTTGGATTGCTCTTAGTCTTTTGTAGGGATAGCCATCAAAGTCAAAGCTTCCTAGGTCTCCCCTGGGTCCTGTTCTCCCGAGCAGAAGTGTGTTCGGGCTTATGTATTCTATACAGCCCTCTCGACTCTGAGTTCTGGCATCTATGGGTCTCTCATTGGCAAGGTTTGCAGCCATGTAGAGGAAGGTTTGGAACTCACTCCAAGTAAAGCATCCAGCTCCTCCCAGGTTGTGCAGAGCGCGTTTCGCTGTCCTCACAGCGGCTTCCGCAGCCCCATTCCTGTGAGGGGAATCAGCGGGGTGAAGTTTCCAGCTCCATTCTGTCCCATGCTTGGAGGCTTCATTTTCAACCTCCGACGACTGTAGCTGGTTCAGAAAGGTGTACAGCTGATTGAGGGCGGGTCTGGCACCCACAAAGTTTTTTCCAGGATCTGACCACAGCTTTTTTGGATGACCTCTTAGTGCTGTGAATCTCTTGTAAGCCAACAGGAAACCTTCAGAAGACTGGTCACTTACGACATCTGTGTGCAGAGCTCTGGATGCCATACAGCAGAAGACTAACCCCCATACCTTGAGCCTTGATTTCTTCTTAACTTCATCCTTCACTTCATAAGGTCCGAATAGATCCACTGTTGTGAATTCGAACGGTCTCGCTGGTGTTATCCGTTCGGACGGGAGGTCACTCATGATTTGTTGGCACTTTTTGGCTCTAGCCTTTCTGCATGTCACACAGCTGTCCACAATCTTCTGAACCAGTTTCCGGCCTCTTATGACCCATGCTTTCTTTCTCATACGCAGGAGTGTACCTGCTATTTCTTCGTGGTTTGCCTTGTGAGCTTCTTGTGCCAGAAGAGAGGATATCCACGCATCACAAGGTAAGATTGGTACCGTAGTTTTGTCGTCATCGAAGATCTGAAATCTTCCTCCGCAGACCAAGAGTCCGGTTTCTGCATCTTTGTACACCGCCAGCCTATTAAGGGTAGTGTCTTGGAAGGATGTACCCTCTTGTGCTGCGAGGAAGAGGTCTCTCTGTGCGTCTTCACACTCACTGACGGTGAGTACAGCTTGTTTGGCTCTGGACTTAAGCTCTTCTGGTGAAAACCCCTCCCACTTTGACTTACTTGTGGATTGGGTTCTGTCCAGTAATTTTTTCCATCTAACTGCAGCTCTCCATACCCAGGCAACAACTCTGATGACCTTGGTTAGGTTGCTGAATTTCCTGACATTGATCAGTTCTTTCACTGCAGAACCAGCTGGTGTTCTTCGGAGTTGAGTCTTGGGCTCTTTTCTATCTGCAGTGCCTTGCTGAGCATCAATGTCTCTTTTGCCTATCACTTTCGCTGAGCCGCTTGTACCACCAGATGGCACATCCTGCATTGTTTTCTTGAGCTGTGCTCTGGTCAGTACTGCTGAGAAGGACTTCCTTTGGAGCTTATTTATACCTTCTCTGGCATGGGCTGCAACTTCTTTGGCAGACTTTATTGGCCACTCTTCCACAGGTAATCTCAGGAAGTCTGGTCCATTCTGCCACACAGAATCCTCTTTGAGATCTTCTGGAGCTGCACCTCTTGTTAGGATGTCCGCCACGTTGAGGTCTCCCTGGATCCACCTCCAGTCATCAGGGGATGTGGTCTTCTGGATCTCTCCGACCCTGTTTGCAAAGAACGTCTGATACCCGTAACTGTCTCTTTGGATTGCACCCAACACAGTTTGACTGTCCAGCAGGTGGAGCCATTTTTCAACCTCCAGCCGACTATGTTTCTCAATGTATCTTCTGAGGCGGACTGCGTAGACAGCACCACAGATTTCAGCTTTGACTGGGTCCCCCTTCTGGTCGAGTGGTGTAAGCTTTGCTTTTGACTCAACGAGTCTGACGTCAATGCCCTGCTCAGTCTTCCACCTGAAGTACACCACGGCTCCGTAGCTCTGGTCACTCCCATCAGAGAATGTTATTCCCCATGGTTTTTTGGTCCAGTTGCATGGTGTGAAGCTCCTGTGGAAGGTTATTCGGCTGAGGCGGATGTAGTCCTCAAACAGCTGGACTGCTTCCCCCCTCAGTTGTTCTGACAGTGGCTTGTCCCAAGTGTCTCGGGCTGTGCTGGTTCCTGCCTCTTGGAAGGCTCTCCTGACTAGAATGGCACCCTTCTGTTTCACAGGAGTGACGAGACCTATTGGGTCATACAGGCTAGCTACTTGGCTCAACAAATGTCTTCTAGTCAGTGGCTTGGGAGTTTTTCCCCTCACCTCTTCTTCCGTTAGATTTGGTCCCAATCTCATTTTTTTCCTTCTCTTTGAGAAGTTGACTGAGGTCATAGGGTACAATTTGTCACTTTCAACAAGGTAGCCAACTCCCAGGGCTTTGTCATCATCTTCTCTTCTTTGATTTGGGAGAATAAGGATTTTGTTTGCTGGCGTTTCTGATGTGTGTATGTCCCTCCCACTTTGACCTGACCGGACCCAGGGCTTCAGGTGGAATCCGCCAGCTTTCAGGATTTCAACAACTCCTCTGGTGTTTTTGTCCAACTTTTCCAAGTCATTGTGAGAAGTGAGCACATCATCAACATAAGAGTCTTCCTCCAGGATCCTGCGCTCCTCCTCCAGGTGAGTAAACATGGGTAACTTTGCAGTCTCTCTCATGGCCAGCTGTGCGATGCACCCTGCTGGTCGGTCACCCATGTTGACTCGGGTGATTGCATACTCTTCCAATTCACTGTCTTCGGTGTCTCTCCAGAGAAATCTGTGAAGATGCATCTCCACGTCCTCCAACCACACTGAATTGTACATCTTTTTGATGTCACCGAGTGCTGCGTGCACACCTCTTCTGAACCTAAGTAGGACTGCTCGAATTGGATTGAGGACGTCAGGTCCTTTTAGTAGAAGATCGTTCATGCTGAGACCCTTGAACTTCTGGCTGCCGTTCCAGACCAGGCGTACAGGTGTTGTGACAGAATGTGGGTTTGGTGCCACCAAGTGGCTGATGTACCATACTGGTCCTGTCCAGTTGGCCATCGTCTCTTCGGTGAGTTTTATTGCTGCTCCTCTCTCCACCATTTCACGAACTTGAGCCGCATATGCCACTTTCCACTCTGGTTCTCTTTTGAGTTGTTTCTCTGTCCTCAGAAAAGTGGCTTCCACTCCACTTCTGTTATTGGGCAGAGAGGTTGGATCTTCAATCCATGGGTACTTTGTGTCCCAGTGTGGTTCACTGCTGTGGGCGTCGCCTGTGCTGTAGGTGAGGCCTGTCCTGATGATTTCGAGCTCCTTTTCCTCACTCAATGTCATGTCCTTGCCTCCTGGCTGACAGTTGCCGCATCTGCATCCTCCACACTTAGGTTCGCAGGCTGCTCCAATACTGTCCCATTTCCACCAGTTGAGGATTTCTTTGTTGGTTACAGTAGTTTTGGTAGCTTTAATTCCATGTGTGTCACAGAGTTCTTGATATCTTGCAGCTGTAGCCCTCATGGATCGCGCGAAGTGGGTCTTTGATGTGTGTGCTGCCATATCCACCTTTTCAAAGAGGTCTGGGTGAGTTCCGCCGACCGTCTTTCCTAGTGGGCCGTCCCAGAGTACAAGGTCACCGACCACCTTCACCCTCTGCGGTACGAGTCGTCCCTCTCGATGGCTGATCAGCAGTTCTATTTGCTCCGGTCTGCGAAGGTCATCCAAGCTGTCAATTGGAAAGAACCTTTTCAGTTGTTGGGGTGTGACTGTTTTTTGTACCTTGGCTATCTCTTCCAAGCCATAGCAGAGAAGCTCATGGGCTCGTTCGCTCCCTCTGGGTGTCTTCACTCTCACTCTGAGATGGTATCTCCTTGTCTTCACTTTTAGGGCCATTCCTCCAACCCCTTGGATGACTAGTGTGATTTTCTCACTCTCCAAATCAAGTCTCCTGGCTGCACGGTGGGTAATGTAATTTGTGTCGGATGCCAGGTCGATCAGAGTTCCAATCTTCTGACCTGCATTGGTGGTGACTTCGAGGAGCATGAGGATCACTGGGAGTTCATGAACTGTACTTACTTTCATGCCTGCAGGTTTATCTGTGCAGAGAGATCTCGCAGAGACATTTGTAAAGGCTCTCTTGAACTTTTCTGCCATTTGAGGGGACAGTTCTGACACAAATTGTTGTTGCTCTTCTGTCAGTTGGTGCCTCTTCGTATTCGGCTTTGATGTCTCTGTCTCAACCTTTTTAGGGTCTCCTCTCCGGCACAGGAAGTAGTGATGATCTCTCCTACAGCCCGGCTTTCTGCACAGGTAAGTGTCCTTGCAGGTGGTATCGTCTCCTTCATGACACTCCAGACATTTTGTGCAGGCTCCCAGTCTCTCCGCAGCACTCAGTTTGTCTTTCAGCTTCAGTTCTTTGAACCTCTTGCAGAAGTAGAGCTTTTCTGTGTGCCGCTCATCACCACAGACTATGCATCCCCCTCTGCTTGTGGACTTGGTCAAGGCGTACTTTTTGGTGTCAGCCGGCCTCTTTTCTGGCTTTTCACCTACTCCAAGTTGCTCAAGCCTCTCCAAAACTTCTTCCTGAGTTTTCAGGTAGGTCAGGAGGCTGTCGAAATGGTTGTCTGGAGTGACACCATTTATTGGGTTCACCATGAAGACTAACCAATCCCTCTTCATCATGTAAGGCAGTTTGCTCTCGATCATTTTGACTACAAGAGGGTTTTTAACGGCTCCGGTGTTTCCGAGCTCTGTAAGGTCGTTCAAAGCCTTCTCAACAGACTGGATCAATTCAATCATTTTTCTGGGCTGGTAGGATTTCAGAGGTGGAATCTTCTCCAGATCCTCGATGATCTCCAGGGCGATGGTGGTTTTATTGCCGAACCGGTTTTCCAGGACCTTGAACATATCCCCAGCAGTTTTGTAGGTGGAGAGCCGTAGGTCTCTGCGGATTTTGTCATCAACACTGTCGAGGAGCTGCATCTTCTTTGCCTCTGCCGAACCGGTATGTTCACCTTGCCTCTGCAGACTCTCCCAGTCCTTTTTCCATTGATAGAACTCTCTTTTTGAGCCATGGAATCCGGGTAGGCTGGTAGGTTTTATTTTCAAGATAGGCTGCTGGACTACCTGCTGTGCTGACTGGGCCTGAAGAGTTATTCCCTGCCGTTCCTCCTCTGCAGTTCTCTGCAAGATCAGGTATTCAGCCTTTTTTGCCTCAAGGTTATTCTTCATCTTCCTTAAGCCCTTTGTCCTGCCATCCCAGTCATCGCTTTCCCCGTTGGGTATCCAGTCTTGCCACTGTTTGAATACAGCCATTGCATCTGCGACAAGTTGCTTCGCGTTTTCCACCTGGTGCTCATATCCATTTTTGTTGGCTAGGACCACAGGGGTTCCACGAGCTTGTTCGCAAGCCGACTCTGCCTCCTCAATGGCGAAGGTCAACTCCCCTTCAGCGTACCTCGACCAGAGACTGGACTGCACGCTTGTTCTGACCTCTTCTAGTCTAATTCTGCAGTCTTCTGTGGTCTTTGAAAGGTCTGCTTGTTCTTTGGGGTTCAGCTTCACCTCTCCTTTCTCCTCGTCAACCTCCGCTAGCAGACCAAGCTCATACTCATCGTTTGCATCGTTGACTTTCCTGGAGAGTGAGCAGAGTTCCCTGTATTCCTTTTGTATCTCTGGTTTTGTTAGGTGCTCGACTCCTCTTGTGAGGTAGTTGGCCTGTTTCGTGAAGGCCATCTTTGCTGAAGTCCTCTCCATCTTCAGCTGTTTGATGGACTTTCCAATGGCCTCTTCCGCCATACTTGGGAGTTGCTTTTTTGCGTAGACAAGGTTGACTGGATGCCGTTGATCCTTCGTCTCTGTTGCCACGCTGGTTATCAACTGTCAAGTTTCTTGGTGTTTTATTTTGATTTCCCTCAGTTATGCTCCAACTTGAAAGAGCCCAGTCACGCAAGGAACAACTCGAAGGCGTTTTCCCCTTTTTTGTTTTTTATTGGAGTTCTTTAGATCATTTAGGTCGATCGACGAAGGGTATCAGCTAGGCAGATAGTTAGCCAGACAGTTAGCCAAACAGATAGTCAAACAGTTAGCCAAACAGATAGCCAAACAATTAGCCAAACAGATAGCCAAACAATTAGCCATACAGATAGCTAGTCAAACAGTCAGGTTGATAACCAGTAGCGTTTTACCGGTGAACTGAAGGATTTTCTTGTTTTCTTTCATTTGTCATCTCCCAGGTTTCTGTTTCATGCTCCAAACTTTAGCTCCTTTGTCCTCTGCAGCATGATATTAATCTGAGAGAAAGATGGCCGCTTTTCAGGAAATCCCTCAGATCCGACAGGAAGTAAATGGGTGTTGCAAACTTGTCTGCCCCCTGCAGGTCCGGATGAGAACCAGTTGATGTTTGTTTTGATAGTGGATTAAGATATTTGGCTGTTCTGATGTTTTGTAAGTTGGCATGACACTGCACCATTAGAACATGAAGGCGATTACATAAACAGAAAATCCATCCATAGCATTAATGTACAGGTACTAAACTTTATAACCCTTAATGAATAATGTACTTATCTTTAATGGTAATAAAAATAACGTAATGATTGTAACTGACCATTCTCCTCCCCATCAAGATCACATGTGATGCTTCCCACCTCATCACAAATCTTGAAGCCAGATGGCCAGGATCCGTGTATGATTCCACACTGTACAACAAATTTGAACAGAGTAGGCCTGCTGTAGTTTTACTAGTTGTTCACATGCAGTGTAATAGTTAAATCATTGCAAACCCTAGTGCGATTATAGGACACTATGACGGCCTCCTTTATGGAGACAGAGGTTATCCCTGCCTGCCCTATACCCCATGACTCCCTATTCAGATCCTGCACCTGGACCACAGTCTCGCTACAATCAGGCCCACAGCAAAACCAGGGCAAGAATTGAAATGACCCTATGAATCCTCGAGGCCAGGTTCCAGTGCTTGAAGGGGCTCAGAGTTACCCCTGAGAAGGCGTGCCATATAATAATGGCATGTGTGGTATTACACAACATTGCAACCATCCAGGAAGAGCAACAGCCTACCATCTCTGACATACCCACAGATGGGTAACCTTACATGCATGTGGGTGACAACAGAGATGGTGGAGTTGTCAGACTCCATCTGCAATCACTGCTTTTCACATTAAATCATGCACCACCACCACCCCCCCCCAACCATCCACCCTGTATTTAATATACATTACAGTCAAATTCACTGTTATGTTTCATTATTTCCTTTTTCCCTGTAAATAAATATATTTAAGAAAAAAAAAAGATAGTTATGTACAGCCATACCACTTACCATATATACAGTTGTGATCAAATTTATTCAACCCCCAATGCTGCGAAGGGTTTTATGGAATTCAGTGCACATTTGTAATTGTGTTCATAATGAAATCTTACAAGGACTTGTTAAAGAACTAAATGCAACTAAGATAGCATCAATTTTTTTTGTCATAAAGTATTAAATGGCCTTTTTGTGATTTCTTCATTGACACAATTATTCAACCCCTTTACGACTACCACTCCTAAGAACAGAGGTTCATTCCAGTGTTTTCCATCAGGTATTGAAAACATCTGTGGATGTCAACGAGCAGCAATCAAGCATGATAAGCACCAATTAGGCAGATTTAAAAGGACTGTGATACTCAGCTCCTTCTAGACATCTACTGGTGTGTTTCCAAGCATGGTGAAGGCAAGAGAATGGTCCCAGAAGACAAGAGAAGAGGTTATTGCTCTTCACAAGAATGGCAATGGATATAAAAAGATTGCGAAGTTGTTAAATATTCCAAGAGACACTATCGGAAGTATCATTCGCAAGTTCAAGTTAAAGGGCACAGTGGAAACGTTACCTGGTCGTGGCAGAAAGAAGATCCTGACCGCGACTGCTGTGCGCTACCTGAAGCGTAATGTGGAGAAAAATCCCCGCGTGACTGCTAAGGAACTGAAAAAAGACCTGTCAGATGTGGGCACTGAAGTTTCAGCTCAGACAATAAGGCGCGCACTGCATAACGAAGACCTCCATGCCAGAACGCCCAGACGCACCCCCTTGCTGACTCCAAAGAACAAGAAAAGTCGACTGCAGTATGCCAAAAGTCATGTGGACAAGCCACAAAGGTTTTGGAACAGTGTACTGTGGTCAGATGAAACTAAATTAGAACTGTTTGGGACAATGGACCAGCGCTATGTTTGGAGAAGGAAGAACCAGGCTTATGAACAAAAGAACACCTTGCCTACTGTGAAGCATGGCGGGGGGTCAATTATGCTTTGGGGCTGTTTTGCTTCTAATGGTACAGGAAAGCTTCAACGTGTGCAGGGTACCATGAATTCCCTTCAGTACCAGGAGATCTTGGAGGAAAATGTGATGGAGTCAGTCACAAACCTGCGGCTTGGGAGACGTTGGACCTTCCAACAGGACAATGATCCGAAGCACACATCCAAGTCCACTAGAGCATGGTTGAACATGAAAGGCTGGAACATTCTAGAGTGGCCATCGCAATCACCAGACTTAAATCCAATTGAGAACCTCTGGTGGGACCTAAAGAAGGCAGTTGCAGTGCGCAAGCCTAAGAATGTGACTGAACTGGAGGCTTTTGCCCATGAAGAATGGGCTAAGATACCCATAGGTCGCTGCAAGACACTTGTGTCAAGCTATGCTTCACGCTTGAAAGCTGTCATAACTGGAAAAGGATGTTGTACTAAGTACTAAAAAATAATGTCACTAGGGGGTTGAATAAAACTGATAATGATGTGAGCACAGTAAAGACATTTGTGGTTATTCCATCATAAATATTATGTTATGTTTGTCTAATTTATAAGTGCCTCTTTGATATAATTGTAAATAAGATGACTGAAATGATCAAAATCAATGTCAAACTGGCCAAAACACTTTATTTCAGTGGGGGTTGAATAAATTTGATCACAACTGTATATATATATATATATATACTATATTCTTATACTTAATTTGTATCTGATGCCATGTGCATTTCACACCACTCGGATTTGACCTGGAATTAGTAAGTGTTCAATAAAAATTTTTTTTTACTCAATACAGTATTATAAATGTGAAGAATATAATAATATAATCGCGTCCTTCTGCTAAATATAAAAATATCATTTTCACTCATGCATCAACTCTGTTGGCAATATTTTGACATGCTGACTGCCTTTCTCTAGCAGCTACCGCAGTATTACATTTACGTTTAATAATATCTAAATATTCTGCATACGCAGTCATTAATACTTCAAGCTACAGCAGTGTGAAATACGTGAAATACGATGCTCGGCTGATTATCGCATTTAAGTCCATGATAAATCTTGTTTAATCTGCGTTCCATTAAGAATGCCTTTTATAGTTACATGTGAACGCGTTTCTGTCTGGGTCAACTAACTCAGAATTGAGCGACCCTGATTACTTTAACTCTGATCAGCCGTTTCGGAACCGAAAACTCTTGTTAAACCCGCTTTCTGGAATACCCCCTAGATAACAGTGTGGCACAACTTAAGTGAATACAGTCAACAATCTCTGGTTATACTTCTGGGGGAATGTAGGCCCAGGTGTAACTGTAACATATTTCAGATTTTGCAGAAGCCCACTACATGTAATCTTTTTTTTCCACACAGTATTTTCACAATAAAACTTGACAAGTCATGAGAATGAACTTGCAGCAATTATGCTACTCTATGTTTGTACACAAATTCACTTTGGTAATAATAACTAATTGCATGTGAATTCTGATTAATGAACAGTTGGTGAAGTACAGCATATTGACTGTCCCAACATATTTCTGACTTTCCTAATAGAAGGCCTAATCATTTTTTAAACATGATAAGGTGTGCTACAATATGAATACAGGATACAATGATATTTCCTTAATATAACTATAAATGAAAAATGTATACTTTGCACTATCTTCTGACATTAGAAATTGAGTATTAGCTATGACTCCTGTTTGATTGGCAGGTGTATTCATTACTAAGGGAGATGTAGGGGTGGGAACTATCGTTGGATCAGCAGTATTCAACATCCTGGTCATCATTGGAGTGTGTGGCATTTTCGCTGGCCAGGTAACATAGAACTGCTCCACTAGTCACATTGTGGTTGTGTAGTAAACAATATAGCCTGCTGTACAGTCGATCATTCATGGTGTTGTCAAAGAGTGTTAAATGCTGTTTGTTAATCTTGCCTCCTGGTATGTATTTTCAGCTATTATATGTGTCAGTGTTATTGGTTAATTAAATATTTGTTTGTAATATATTTTTTTTGGTATCTTTCTCACAGACTGTGGCTCTTACTTGGTGGTCAATGTTCCGAGACTCTCTCTACTACATCCTCTCAGTTCTGGCCTTAATCTTGGTGAGTGAGTGAGTGAGTGAGCATGTGAGAGAGACAGAAACTGAATAAGAGACAGTAACATAAAGAAAGAGTCAGAGAGAAAGAGAAAAATGCCCTTGGGCTGAACAATGAAAACAGCAATTAAATGTTGTCTTCCTCTGAACTAAAGACCATGGCTAAGTAAACAATTAAATAAACTATGAGAACAGTAAAGAACTTTAGCTCAAGCCATTACTAGCATGTTGAATATTTATATTCAGTAATAATATGCTTTATGAGCTTTTCATGCCACAAAAAGTTCCTGTTATTAGTTCTCTGCCATTTATCTCTTGAACTGCTCTTACAGGTCATCTACGATGAGAGGGTGGTATGGTAAGCATAATTACCACCATTCATGTTTAATGCAGGAGTGAATGCATGAGACATACTCACATATCAACTTACTGCCTTTGTGCTTTGCTCAAACAGAAGGGACCCAGCAATGAAATTCGTCATAATCAAAGAATTATTAAAAGTGGAGAACTGTTAGTCAGCAAGCATTTAATTTCCTCTGCTGAATGGGTGCCGTCTTTAAGGAGCCCTGCACAGAGCAGATGTCCATAGAACATGTTTCATCAGTGGTACAATGTTAGCTCAGGGCACTTTGAGCCAGGGAAACACACGCAGTACACATCTGATGAAGATCTATTAAAGGGACAGTATGGCATTTTTTGCAGCGTACTGATGGCATAATCTCGAGTTCCATGATTGGTCACATGGCTTTCTCACGAGATAAGAGCAGGAAGCTCAGAGAGCTTTAAGCATGAGAGTAAATAAAGATGTGAAGAGAAGGCCCATGGGGAGGGAATCCCAGTACATTCCTGTGCAGAGTCAAGCTGACATCACTGATATTTTACAACAGAGCCTTATTACTGATAATCTTCACTTGCAAATATGTGCTGAGATTCAGTATCCTCAAAACAGTACACTGGCACTTATACACAATATGTTTTTCAATAAGAATGTGTAAGATAAGCCATAAAATCATTTTTCACATAATTGTTGTTACCACAACTACACATTTGCAGTGGTTGAAGTCATCTGAAGGAGGCAGTGTAGGATATCACAAGACAGCACCCATCATTGTCAATGCCAAATCACTGTCAGTCAGCCAAACAGGCTGACCATGTCTGAAGACGCTGAGCAGTGCTGATCTCACTGTCTCTGGCTCTTCCAGGTGGGAGTCAATGCTCTTGATTTCCATGTATGGAGTTTACATTCTCATCATGAAGTGAGTAAAACATACTACATTATTTCCAACATTTTATATGTTAGCTTGATTATAGTTTCAAAGAACAATAGCCTATTCAGAAATATTAAATACTGAGAATTTTACATTCTATTTAAATTTTTGTTTTGGAATATATTGACTGCAGTAAATTCCAATCATATGCAAGAACATTAAATCTATCTGTTAATCTGGATATTTTTGATTAATACATAATGTACATGTAGAGTATCATGCAGGGTGCATTTCACTGGCCAGCTAGTCACCTTCTATGAGAGAGGTTTTGTCCAGGTTTGCTCCAGCCCTGTAGATCAACCTCTACGTCCACTCCGCGGGGCTCCTTGTTCTTCAGGCCACAGTATGAACACACAGTTCCATGTTTGGTTAAATTTCAATTTCAACATTTCTAAAGTTGCAACTACAACTACCCATTTGGGGATTAAATGTAATCTTCAGGATTCACACTCTAAGTGAAATGAACTTTCTTCTCCCGAACCTTTACCGAAAAATAAATCAGAATTTCCATGACTGATAATGAATGTAAAAACAGGCCACTTTTTTACAATGTGCATGGAACAATCAAGTAACCATAACAACCACTCACACAATGCTGTAAACTTGTGAAACTATATTTTTATACATAGCAAAAGGTATTTAAAGATGGTACAAACAAAATTCCCTAAAATCCCACTACTTGACCCCCAAAAATGTATCCTGTTCCCTGACTTTCAATGTCTGAAATAGACTTTAAAATTCCATGATATCCCAGAAATACCATGACCCGTGGGAACCCAGTTCTTGCAGCACTCTTGCACCTACTCTGACAGTCTCTTGCCTTGCAGTGTTTAGCTCCAACAACCCTGGCTCTACTATTCAGGGCACCACTGAAAGGTGCGTTATATTGAGCAGAGCAGTAGGTTTCCACAGCTGGTGGGTATCCCCCATGCAGCCTGTCAGACGGAGAGTCATGCTCAGATGACTCACTCTCCCTCTCTCTGTCCCCAATCCTGCACACAGGTTCAACAGTTGGATTGCGAGCTTCGTGGAGAGGCGGTGTGGGGCTCCTGGGCACTGCTGTATCGGGGGAGAGGCCACCCGAAACGAGAGGGCTGGGGAAGAGGGAGCCAACTGCAACACCTCCATGGTGCTCCTGAGAAAAGGTCTGCTCCTCCAACACCTTGGGGTTATTCAGTGCTGCCATTTCTGTTTGAAATCCCCTTGTTGGAACTCGATGCTAATTCGTTCCGCAAAGAGCGTCGAGAAGCGATGCAGTCGAGTTCCGTTCTCAACCATCAAGTTAAATTTCAGTGCTAAGTCCATCACACGAATGCCTTTTTCGTATTTCTCTTTTTCAACTCTACTGTTGTTCTTACCGTTTTCCACTTCTGCTTTTCTGCTATGTCTTTCTTGGGACCTATTTTGTCTAAAACAGTACAAAAAACAACAAAAATACAGCAAAAGTTTGGAGCACAGCCTCAAAATGGTTTAAAACCCATTGAACAACAACGTCAACTAGCGGCATGTGACTGAAGCACGAGCTGTATTTTGTTTACAAAAGTTACGAGTCGGGTCGGATTCCGAACTTTTGTTTGAGCCTCCGAGACAAAATTTTCTCTAAATTTTGCGTCACACTCCGAATATGTAGAGTACTGAGGCGGTCGAGTTCCATAAATCATACTTTGATATTCATAAATTCATGATTGTATTGTGCTGTTCTGTTCTCCAAACCGTTTGTAATATTGTAATAAATACCAGCTGGATTGTCACAGTACTGCTCAGGCTGTTCAGCTGCTCTGGCGAGCGGCTCTGTGCTGCTGCTCTAGCTCCTCTCTTCCTAATTTAGTGCGAGCCGGCACATGTTTATTCTTTTGTGACAGTCCGTTGGTATGTTTTCTGTCGGCGTGTACACTTGGCTGTGTCGCCAAGCTGCTTGCGCTGTGTTTTCTGTTCCAGGCACGTCGTTATCCGTGATGTTCTCTGCCTGTTTGAGGTGGACGTTTTTCGTAGCGCTGGCAGCGTGATGTTGATCAGCGTTTATTTTAAATAACTGCCTTATACATTCAGTTGCCAGGAATAAACTTAATAAATTTCATAAGTTTCTCTTTGCTCTGGTGTGACAGGCTAGGGGCAGATAGTTATACTTCTCTGTGTTCATGTCAGGTCAGCCTGACATAGACTGGATTGTATACTCAGTGGGAGTGGAATTTCTCTGCACTGATCTGAATTCTGTCTAACAGAGGGCAAGTTGTATTTTCAATGTATAAAATTCCTTCCTGTGATGATCAGGGTTCAGTCTATCACACCTCTGTACTGATCATTGGCCATACTCTCTTTTCAGAGAAAAATCTCACCTGGCTGGTCTGGATTCAGTCTCTGTTACTGAACATGTGTTCTCAGTGTGGCTTATATCTCTCTGCACTGATGTCAGGTCAGTCCGGCACAGGCCAGCCAGAGTCTCCAGTAGTGATGGTGGATGAGTTGTTGATCCTCAGGCCACACCAGCTCTCATTCCCAGAGGCAGGGCTACGCGTCATGATCACGCCCCACTTCTCACCTCGCACCCGCCTCAGCATGGCCGGCCGTGTGCTCATCAGTGAGGTGGGCTCCAGCGCAGCATCCACGACACCCACAACACCCACCGCTGCTCAGCCTCCACTCAGCACCAGGGTGTCCAGTCAACCTCATTTCAGCACCTCATGACAGTACATGGCTCTGCAGATGTAAAGTCAGAAAGAAACGCCATCTCATCAGTTCATTTTGCCACTGAAAGGTTGAATGGAAAATTTATGCAGGGACTTATTCATGGTCTTATTTTTCAGAGGCAAAGGCTGATCAGGGAATCAGGGCTGGGGGGCAACTCAATGAAGTCATTTGGCTCTGGGGGGATCGAGAACGGCGGCAGCGTGGAAAGGCCCCTGGAGGACGGAGGGAGAATGGATGGAGACGGAGGGGTAAAAGCAGCAGACAACCATCAGCCTGAGGAAGAGGAAGATGCAGACGAATTCTTCAGACCTCTCCATCTGCCAGGTAAGACCAATCCTTGTATTAGTTATGATGGACGTATTTGGTCAGAGATCGTAGGAACACTACATTTCCAGTCTAATTCATGTGTCAAGAGTGTGTGATTGTGTATCTATAAACCAGTATTTGTGCGTGGATGTGTGTTCGCTAGCGGGCTGGGCAGCGCGAGTTAAGTGGGCAGTCTCATGGCCACTGGGTCTGCTGCTGTACTACACGGTGCCCAACTGTGTTTTGCCACGCTGGCATCGCTGGTTCATGGTCACCTTCATCAGCTCCACACTCTGGATCGCCATCTTCTCTTACCTGATGGTGTGGATGGTAAGTGTGAGATGGTTTTTATTAAAACACGAGCGCTGTTAATAATGAGTGAAACCGTGTGGCCTCTCATTAATGCACTACAAATGGGATCTTGCTAATTGGTTGCCATCCATTTCGTGAATGATTATTCATGAGCAGTTTTAGTTGGATATTCATGTCATTGTGCTTCTAACAGTTCATTGCAAAACCACAATCCACAATCAGTGTAAGTGGAGATTCTTCATAAAAAAACTAATTTTTAAGTCTTGGACAAAATCTAACCTGTGCCTGCAATGTCAATTCCATGTATGTGTGTGTGTGTGTGTATATATATATATATATACTTTTATATCCAAATTAATATAAAGATATGCATAAGACAACCCTGTCCTAGCTGAAATTATGAAGTGATTTATTATTCACACTGTTGGCAACAATTACAGATTAGTTATTGTTCTTGCTGTACATCATTAATAACACTTGGCTACACTGAAGCTAAAGTAAACCTCCATGGTGATCATAAATACTGTTATGCTTATACAATGAATCACTGTTAGTATTCATTTGTCTCCATAGGTCACCATTGTGAGCTACACTCTGGACATCCCTGACTATATCATGGGAATCACTTTCTTGGCAGCAGGGACCAGTGTACCAGACTGCATGGCGAGTCTAATCGTCGCGCGCCAAGGTACCTGACTGCACCTCCCACTCTACTGGAGGAGACGGGGCGCCATGTTGAGATGTTCTACTGCTTAAAGTACAATTGTTACAGCTTGGATAAGTTTAGACAAACTGAAGGTTCTGATGCATGTTATACAATTTGATCTTCAGCCATTTTACATAAACATCACACTTATGGGCTGTCTAAACATTCCAATATGATAAAAGATCAATCAAAGAAAAAAGACTTTGAATTTGCACATTGCATATTAAATGTCTCTTGCCTAAATATAGCCTAATATTAAAGCATGAAATGTTCATAAATGGAAGATGAGTTTATTTCCTGTGTGTGTCCGTGTCAGGCATGGGAGACATGGCAGTTTCGAACTCTATAGGCAGTAATATATTTGACATCTTACTGGGCCTGGGTTTCCCATGGATGCTCAGGACACTGGTGGTGGAGCACGGGTCATCGGTGAGCCCACGTTCTCTTCTCACGACTCCCATGCTTGTCCTTTCTCATTTTGGTACTTATGAGAAGCACTTAGAGGTTGAATTCCTGTATATATCTAATTCAGTTTTTATAAGAATAGAAGAAAGTAAATATGATGCTACAGTGCATCATATAATAACTGGATAGTGACAATTGGTTGTTTGACTTCTCCTGCACATCAGATTTGAAATGAAACAATGAGGTACAGGTAGAACAGCAGTTTTAATTAGAGGTAATGTACAAATACATTGGCAGTATCACAGTAATTACATGCCTTTTTTATAGACAGTGTCCCCATTTCGCGTCATAAGTAATTGGACAGATGGCAGCGCAGTTGGTTTGCGGCTAGCCAAATCCTGCTGCATGCACCAGAGAGCTAACAAAAGAGTGCCGCTGGATTCTAAAGGTGACATTCACATCTGTTGATGCAGATGTAATGCCAGTCAAGCAGGCCTTAACCTGACTGGAGATTCAGGGGAAAAACAATCAATCAGCAACATGGTCAAAGCATTAGGTACAGTGAAGCCTAATGATTTGGTAGGATTTTTTTTGTTTATTTGTTTTTAAAGCCCCAATGTACTGGTGAGCATTATTGAGCAGCCTGGCAGAACATCAAAACCAGTGGGGATGACGAGGGACAATCTCCAAAACGTGACCTCGTTTGTGAAACGTGACTGCAGGGGAATGTATGGCTGCCCATGAAACTTGCTCACTCATCTTTATGGATGAGCAGGACGATGTTCCTGAAGTGGACAGAGGGACCATGACCCTAAAACATCCTTTTGAAACCACTAATAAAAATCGCAATGGTTCTGAATTGGCTAAGTTCGATGTCTGGTCTGAGGCCAGCCAAAGACGCGTTTCACGTAAAACCCTGAACCTAGCAAGGACTGAAGAAATGGCTGCCTGACTGATGTGACAAAGTGAAGTGTCTGGCACAAAATGTCTGCCAACGGATTTACAGCCGCTGTACTTTGAATTAGCTACTTATGCTTACCTGAAAACTTGGAACAATGTATTTTTTAAATCATGTGGTAGGAACTATGTATTAATTATTGTCAAAAGTATATTTTGCACTTAAACTTCAGTCATGACTTTCAAGCCAATGTGCTAGAGTCCACAACCAAGATGACAAAAGTGATAATGCCCTATTACTTACAGACTGAGGTATATTTTATCATGATCATTGCATATAATCAGATGTGATGTGGAAACAAGCAGCTTTTCAAGAGTGAAAAACAAAAGGGTTTTTTGTTTACATTCACCTGTGATGGATTCTTTGCATGTCTTGTCAGGTATCCATCAATAATAAGGGTCTGGTGTACTCCGTTATCCTGCTGCTAGCATCTGTCTTCCTCACTGTGAGTGACTCCTTGCGTGCATGCACACACACACACACACACTCACATGAAGTTGTATGCTTTAAGCAGCACTCCCACAGTCCTGCCGTTTCTCTGAGTGGGGCTCTTGCGTGTGATCCAGGTGCTGAGCGTGCACCTGAACGGCTGGAAACTAGACCGCCGGCTGGGTCTGGGTCTCATGATGCTCTACTCCATGTTCCTTCTGTGCTCCATCCTCTTCGGACAGCTGTAGAGCTTCCACCCTACACAGCACTGCGCCCTCTCCCACACCCGACTCCGCCTGCCACTTCAGTTCAGCGTCTATCCTCGACTCCTCCTGTGCCGTTTGCACTGGATGATGTCATTGCCATGAGGTGACTAAGGCCAACGGTAAGTACCAGAGACTGGTGGAGAAAACTGAACAGAATGGGCAGATGGACTTGCCAATCAGAACCAAACTAAGATTCTGAATGGGTTTCTTCCCTCACCCCGCTATCCGTCAAAGCCGATATTTATGAAATTTCATTACAGATGGTGAATTACACCTTTTTCACTTGGAGGAGTGATCTGCATTTCTCCTCATCCATGAAACATGTGGTGCTTACTTACAGAAAAAAATGACAGTACTAATAAAGGCAAATAGTGAGGTTGTATTGCATCTAACAACAAATATCTGTATCTTCTTAGTCATGGTCATTTCAGCAGCTGTCAAGTAAATGGCAAGACATGGCTGTAGCACATCTGCAAAGAATAAGGGCCACTCGCCAAGGTTCACCAAAGTTTGGTGTGCTGTGATTTTTCAAACAATATACCCACAATGATCAAACATGCATGCACCTGTTCTATAGGTACTGTTGATTCCGTTTGAACTTCCTGCCTCTTAGTTTAGGATTTGTGTTTATATACCCAAGAATTATGTAAGTAATCTTGTTGTGTTGTAATTACAGTATACGTTTGCACTGACTGTAGCAATACTTCCGTAACTGTGGACAAGGATGTCCCAATGCGTTTTGGATGTAAGAGTCATTATTAGGGTGTCTGAATGCATAACGAGAATGAAGGTAACAGATCTACTGAGATATTGAATAAAGATGCAGTTTTGTTACTAGTACCATTCCGGCACACACACAAATGGTCAACTAGTTTCTTTCACAGGTTATAAGCAGATTTTTTTAAATGGTAGGAAATAAATACTTGGATTTTTAGAATTTATAGAATATCATTGTAACTATTTAAGATATGTTTATATTTGCAGTGTCAATGTTTGATAAAAGTTCGTACGGGTTTTGTTATGGTATGTGTACGTTTAGGTACGATCAATGTTTATATTACCAAGAGAAAATCTTTAAAATATATTATAAATGTGTGTACAGCATTATTAGTATTAAAAATGTCATCTTTATTGTTGATAAATGTTTACTAAACAATTTACCTAGTTTTATAAAAGAATATGTCAGAGCCTAGATTTGTGATGTTTTTAATATTTATAAAGACTGAAAAAAAGCAAATATTGATGTGATTGACATTTTAGAGCATGTTTGAACTTTGGTTTCATTTGGTTTTCCCATTTTGATTGACTCTTCCTCTAAATATTTTACATCATCAGTTCTGGATTGAGAATTGTATGTTGTTGTTTTTTCCCATTTGACAGAATGGTTTTCCACAATGTCTTAGTAGATGTGTGTATTTTAAAGGCAATGCATTTATTCTTTTACTGTTTTTGTTTTTTGATTATGGATAGTTTAAAAAGAAATCTAATAATCCAATAGGCTTTGCTGGTTAATTTTTTTCTACACTGTACTGTCACTCTTCTACTGCACCCTCCAAGGAGGATTGAGGACTGTACCATACAATTTATTCCTCAGCCATTGTTCATTTTAATAGATGGTATTTAGTGCCCATCCTGGATGGAGAGCCAGTCAATTATTGCTCTTATACTATCTGGCTTTGATGAGGGACACAAGGAAAACCTTGTTCTTAAATACATTTTCTTCCACTGAAATCATGACACATTTTCAAACAGATAAAGTGGAACTTTATCATGTAGGTACAAATAAAGTGACTCTTAAAGAAGTTTGTATGTTGTTGAGTGCAATAAACAGACCAATGTGCAATAAGACACCACGTTCTCTTGTGCATGTCTCTGAAAAGCTTCAATCTTGTGTATGTACAGCAGCTACTATGCAACTATCACATTCCATGAGCCATATAACTGGCTTGTGGTCCTGACCTGAACCTAATCACAAGCAACACTATTTGTCAAATTTAAAATAACCAGACCCCACAAGCGAATGTAGGACACTAGCCCCCTCTGCTGTTAATATTGCATGTAGCACCAGTCGCTGGGTGGTTCAAACATTTAAAGGGACACAATGATGGTTCAGCATTTACAGTATAATCATTAATTTATAGGCTTAAAATTTTGCCTTCATTTATTCTTTTACCAACCCTGATTAACATACACCATCTCACAAACGAGTTGCTGCTGGAGGCAGGTTGGTGCCGCCATACAGGTCACTCAACTCTGCAAAATTATTCAGGATGGTTTTCACGGCAGCCTAAAGCATGGGTGTCCAAAGTGCAGCAGTTAGATTTTCCGGCCCGCAGTATTTTATATTTCACCAGAAGGCGGCCCTCGCTGCCCTAAAGAAACATCCTTTATTATACTGACTCACCTTAGAACAGTAAGCACCTGCTAAGGACCAGGCCTGGAGTACCTTCCAGGGAAAAGCTAATATCTTTATCTACTGCATGTGACTGAAGGAATGTGAGGATTCCGTGTTGTTTTAATTTAGGTTTGTTTTTATTTGAAGGTTAAAGTTAATCCCATGCTGTGTTTCAGTAAGAATACAGACGGTGCTTGTTGGCTCCGGTCAGAATATCCAGTAGTACAAATCAGATTCAAGTTACACATACTGAATGGATGAAAGAAAAAAATGGATAGATCTAGAGCATGAGAGAAAGTGAGAACAGGAGAGGGACAGCAGAGAGCAAAGAAGATGAATAAATGAGATGACACTTAAAAAAAATGTGCAGTGTTAATTTCATTTAATCCACTTGAGAAACAAAACAACAATACGTCGGATCCAAGAGAGACAGAATACTGAGGAGTTCCCCGGGGTTTTAGTCCCCTAACCAAGCTACACACTACAAGCCATCATCTGAAATCACACTGGGAGGGGCGGGGATGTTAACATACGATGCTGGAGTAACGTTACGGCAACGTTCTGCATAGATGGCCATGTGCACAGAGCAAAGGGAAAAGATCCTGGATGCGTCAAGGCAGAGATGTAACAGAGCCGAAACCCGCTTTAAAACCCACACAGCAGGCAAGACAGAGGCAGAGGACACTTAAAACAACAGCGGTCCCTTTCAAAAAAAGCGGAGGGAGAGTAGGCCCTCGGGGTGTTGCGTCTCCGAGGAGAGATGGCTGAAATTCACCATTCAGACAGCCGCACCAAGAAACGCTATGCAATGCAAATGATCACAGAGGAATAATCCTTCCAGTCACGCAGTGTTTTACATCTGGCCAACACCACCACACTGCCACTACGTGTACCGAATTAAAAAGCAAAAGCGTGACATAAAAGAGGTGCACATGCCCAGAAGCCCAGAGAAGGCTTGCAGGGAAGCTCTGCAACAGGTAGTACAGCTAAACCAGGAGGGGAACCTCTCCACAACACCTATTCACTCTAGGGGCCCAATTCATGTGTGAATCTGATTGAGGCAATTTAAAGGGGGAAAAAGTAACTAAGGAGGGAAATACAACACAAAAATGCCCAAGGCGTAACCCAAAGGAGTAGAGAGCGAGAGAGAGACGTACTGGACACGGGTGGAACAGAACGGAAAAGGCGAGGGAGCGCCAGAGAAGAGGGTGGATTTGGAGCTCTTTCTATGACACTATGGAGACCTGAGGGGACATGGATGATAGACTTGGGATATATGGGGGGTGGGAGTCCCAGGTTGGCCATAACGTCTCACTGGGTTTCATCTTCGACATCTTGCAGTGCTTCTTTACTCTGTTCTTCGCCTGTGACATGGACAGACCGAGCATTAGTATATGCATCTGATCAGAAAGAGCTACGTCCACAGCAAACAAACACCACACACTCACTCACATGTATGAACACACATTACATGTGAGTGTGTGTATAATTAATTTTATATATATATATATATATATAATATATCTCCTCGAAGCATGAGAAGCAAAGAGCATTAGTTAAGCTCAAGTTTAATTGACCAGTCGCTGAACTCCACCAGGGTTCTGAGCAGCTTGGTGCTTGGCAATGTTACCATGGTGACTGCATGGCTAACCGCCTCACAGTAATGTGTGGTAAGGAATTAACAAAGAGCGACAAAAGGCCCAGAAACAAAAGGCCCAGAAATAGCCACGGGTGACGTAGCACTCATTAGTCCAGCTCGCTATGTGCTCAGCACGCCTGACCGCGCACGCTGCACACGGAGTTAGCACGTGGTTAGCAGGAAAAAACCCATAACACCAACTGAGAGAAGAAGCGTTAGAAGAAGCAAAGCTTCAGAACTTGGGCCCGAGGTGCGGCGCCGTGCTCATGTGCAAGGCTACTTCTCAGCCCTGTGCGACTTGAGGTTCAGACACACACAAGCAAACCAACACAACAACATCAAAATTCTCATTTAAAATGAAACCAGTTGCTCTTAAATATCCATTAACGAGCACACAGACTGTGCGGGGGGAGGGGCTAAAGTGAGGTGAAGAGCAGGAGCAGAGAAGCTCGCAATGCAGAGTCTATGAGAATGCCTGTAAGGACAACCCACAAATCTCCACCTGGGACACAAACGCAACAGGGGGCAGTGAGTGAGAGAGTCAGGGCAGAGGGGGGGGGGGGGGGGGTCAGAAGGGATAGCACAAGGCACAGGGAGGAGGAGATGACTTACAGAAAGGAGGTCTATAGGGAATGGGGAGGAGGGCGGTCCTTACGAATCTACACCAGTAGGATGGAGGAGAGATTGAGATGTTAGAGCACTGGGGACATGAATTAAAGGATCTATAGGAAGAGAGTGAAGAGCACAACCCTCTTTTGCTTAAGAGAGAAGGAGAGAGACAGAGAGAGAGAAGGAAGGAAGAGGAGGACACCAAGAATGCAAGGTAGACTGAAATGGAAAAAAACATAAAAAGGGAGAAAAGAAACGTGGGCTAGTTAGGACTCATTAGGATGAATCACAAGCTATGGACAAGACAGGGCAGTAGCCCCTGGAGGGCGTGTCCAATCAGAACGCTGCTTGTGAGTCACCTCGGGTCCATGCTCAAAGTGCCAAACTTAAAACCATAAAAGTCTTACACACTAACGACCAAGGTCCTTCGCTGCTCCCGATTAGAGCGTGCTGCCTTACCGTCTCCCTGCATGTCTGAAGTCCATAGTGTCAGGTTGTCGCGTAGCAACTGCATGATGAGCGTGGAGTCCTTATAGCTCTCCTCACTGAGCGTGTCCAGTTCTGCTATCGCATCATCGAATGCTGCCTTTGCCAACCTGGGCGTAGGAGCAGAGGGGTAAGGGACGGAGGACAGGCTCAAAGGAGACGTGTTTTCTTGTCAAGCTTGTCCGTGCATGCCATGGTGGACATGGACACAGCAGGTTAAAGACTCAAGGTGTCATGAACATGATGAATTAACTAGAGACCAGCGGAGGGAGGGGCCTTGGGAGGGCTCGTCCAATGGAAGGGCCTACCTGCAGGCGCGGTCCGGAGAGTTGAGGATCTCGTAGTAGAAGACGGAGAAGTTGAGGGCCAGGCCCAGGCGGATGGGGTGTGTGGGAGGCAGCTCAATCATAGCGATGTCGCTGGCTGCTTTGTACGCTACCAAACTGTTCTCCGCTGCTTCCTTCCTGTCGTTGCCCGTAGCGAACTCTGCCAAGTACCTATGATAGTCACCCTTCCTATACAAAGAGACACAAAAAAAATGTTTTAAAGCCATTTCAATGGCTACAGTGGTTACATGGTGGTTATTCAGGAAGGAGGACGTGATCTTGCTCTGAACGAGGACGCACATTTTGTAGTAGAAAACCTTTGACTCTCCCGTGTTTGCTGCAGGAATGAGGTGTTTGTCCAGTACGTCCAGAATGTCATTACAAATTGATTTCAGCTCTTTCTCAACCTATGCATCAAGAGAAACATCATCAAGTTACTAATATTAACAAGTGCAGATATGGCATCGCAACTTGCCGTCATACCCAAACTGCCAAATCCAAGTGAGGGCGTGGCCTCACCGTTTGCCTGTACTCCCGGATCATTTTGAGTTTGTCTTCGCCTCCCTTGTTCTCCTCCTTCTGCTCAATGCTGCTGATGATCCTCCAGGAGGCTCTCCGTGCACCAATCACATTCTTGTAGGCCACTGACAGCAGGTTCCTCTCCTCTACCGTCAGCTCCACATCCTTCCCTGCCACACTCTTCATGGACTCCACCATTTCTGCAAATACACACACATAGTCCAACTAAAGTGAAGCCAATATGAAGGGTATGAAGTTACAAGATCGACCACTATTGGTTGGTCTACAACAGATGCTGAATGTTTAGAGGTCAGGGTCAGCTGATGGCAGATATATGCTGACAATTTTATTGGCCGATATCTAGATGTTTTCCGCTTTATTTGCATGCTAAAATATCACAATAATAATAACACACAACATTTCTGAACTTCGGAACCATCTTCATAAATAAAAATACATTAAACTGAGAAAAATATTTTTTTATTAAATTATATTAAACTATATATAAAAAATATATTATTAGTGCTGCAAACACGTTCTGCATTTTTATATAAAACAACATCCAAGTAACCAACTGTGAATAAAAACAAATGTTTAGTGAACTTGGCAGCATCAAAAATCTCTTAGTGTAAATAACAGTAATACTAATTTCAGTTGCCAAATATTCGGTGCATCTCCCACTTATACCATTGGGGCTAATATGTTAAGGCAAGCAAGCTGCTGATTGTTTTAACTACAGTACATTTAAATCTCCATGTTAGTGAACCTTCATCCAGCTGTAGCATTATGCCAGTTCCCTACGCTTATATGCTGTTTATTTTTTCTTGCACAGAGTGAAGCAACACTTCATAGTTTACTAGTAACAAAGGACTTTGAAACATCAGAATTTAAGCCTTACATGAATCTACCAGGACCATAGATGTTGCTGTGGTCTTGCAAACACTTTGGCTTGGGGTCCTTCACCAGCAGCACCTTCCACTGCACCAATACCACAGGGATGCCCACGAACCTGCCTGACTTTAAATCAGTGCTACCAAACACTGGATATTGGCTGATGCAGATATATTAAAAATGGCATATACCAACTCGACATATTGGTTGACCTCCAGTTACAAGAGTCAAAAATGTGGTCCCACCAGCAACTTTGATGATTACACACCCCTAGCACAATCCAACTTTGCAGCAAAGCCATCATGTACTCTGTAACGTAAGGGCCCGAGTCTTGGTCTTGCTTCCACGTGCACTCGGTCAGTTGGGAGGTGATGAGTAGAGCATATGACGGAGCTGATGGAGGTGGGAGGATGGCCGACACAGCAGCACCAAACCCTTCAGGACCCGTCCTTCTCTGCCGGCTCCCACGCACGCGACAGATGCGAGATGCATCAGGATAAATATACCACTAGGGGAGGGACGAGGACCGTCAAATCCCACAGACCCCACCCACCAGTCCCAACCTGTCAGAGCTCTGGTGCTGTCCAAACTCTCTGCTGCAAACCCAGGAACCATTAGTACCTCTGCATGTCCCATTCTATTCCAATAGTGTCGGCCGAGTCACCGTATACGCCCGGCGAGGGCGGCTTTTTGGCCTCGACTCCTGTGCAGCAGAATAGGCTTCCTTTCAACTTTGGAGAGAACACACTGCTCACACCACCCCACCCAACATCATATGAGTAGTGTTTTATATTACAGAAAACTATACACATGAGGGGGGTGGAGTGGTGGGTGGGACATGTGTCCACCAATATTTGCTGCCAATAACACCAATATCACACTACTCAAGTTATTAGGTTGGGTGGTGTGAGCGCACATGTTTGAAAAGTGAGACCAGTTTGCTAAAGGAACACGAGATGTAGCTGCATGGACTACATTTCCCATGTGGAGAGGGACTGATGACTGGTGCACTGTACTAAGTTCTACAACACTCACACATCCCAACCAGGAAGAGACAAAGTGCTTTATTTAAACAGAGCACTAATTCCAATTAGACACTATATTTATCTGCAAGTCTCTGTAACAGTGTCATACAGCGCCCATGTCCGGGAGGCTGGTGTCCTCTCTCACTGGTGAGGGTGAAACTTTTAAGCTGCGGGTGCTGCTCCACGAGAGCCATCAGGACCTCCTTCAAATGGAGGACAGGTGCCAACAATCACAGCATCCCATGTTTCGGCTGCCACACTGAACTCTGAAGTCCGGCACGCTTTCCCCAGGGAGAGGTGTGAATGCTGGGCGGTCATTCTGTAGGCCAAGACGTGTCTCTGCGACCAGCATGGCTGGACTTCAGCTCCAAGCCAGGTAGCGTGGGGAAGCAACAGGGCCAGGTTGGCACCAGGCGTTGTCTATCCAACATCTGCAGGACATTAGCTGAGCTGGCTCCACTTCTCAACATTTCTAAAGTTGGAGCCATATTTGTTACAGAGTGACCATTTATATTGTTTAGGGAGTTGCGTGTTGATCGTAGGGTTGCAGCGGTAACCGGTTTCATGGTATTAAAATGCACGGTTATCATACCGTGTGTTTGCTTATTACCGGTAAAAGGCAAGCCAGCGGAGAAACTCACCCGCGCATGCGCAACTCAGCTCCGTTTCAGCTACTCGGCACACAGCGGTGAGAATTGCAGAAAGTGCATAAGACTTAACACATTTTTTAATAAAAAAGGCTAAACTAAAGTCAGCAGAGAAAATGACATCATCGTGGTGGATCTGCCGGTCTGCGAGTGCCTCGCGTACTGTCAATTCGCGAGGTCGTGCACCTCTCGAATTTTGTAACTTCGCGTGCGCCATGTCTCAGCCCAATGAATAAAGTAATATTTGCCGGGTTCATACAAGGTGGAATTTAAGCACTTGTACGTCACTTTCATGGTCCGATTCAATATTTCCCAGCACGTTAAACTTCATCAAGTTAAATATTTATACATATACTCGAAATGATTTGAAATAATTCGCTTTTTTATTATTTAATGTTTGTTTATTTTCAAAACGCCCAATCTTAACATCTTCACGTTCTCTCATGTTTCGTTCTGGAATTACAAGAGGCTTGTATTTGGTAACGTAATACAAGAGAACTATTCAGTAGGGGTGACCTGCAATAGTCGCTGATTCGACTATAGTCAACTATACCCCCTAGTCGACTATGAACGTCATAGTCGAATGTACCATTCTAACTGCATGGGGGTGCCCAAGGATGCAGCTAAGCATTAGTTGTTACATGAAATGTCTTTGTTTTCGTTATATATTTTTGACCTTTTGTCAAATAACATCATCCTAATTTCTGTTAATAAATATTTTTAAATGATGTTTGCGCATTAACAATCGGCATCTTCCTTACTACACATTAATAAATCACACCCTGCTGTTGCACAATCCAAACGAGCAGAGCTGAACAAGCTACAGAATAGCATCTATACTCAGCATGTGCCGGGATTAAGATGAATCAAACAAAGTAAAGTGCAAGTTATGTCATCAACGTCTTTAATTTCGCACCACAACAACCAACATGGCATACCACTTAAAACGGGTAAGGCGAAAAAAAGAAAAAAAAACGTTTGTCGTTTCAGTCGTCTCGTCGCGGTGCGTCTCGGCAAGTAGGCCTATAAACATTTTTTGTTGCTGTTTGCTTTTAAACCCCGTTACTTGAACCTTTCCTTGTATTTTTTTGCTGTTGTGTCGCAATTATTTTACATTTTCAGGCAGGTATATTTTATTTAAAATATTTTTGACATTTTGCACAGTGCCTGTCTGAGTTTGATATGCGCAATGCGCACTGACGGTTAATGTTCTCTAACGTTTCATAAAAAAAATAAATAAGCAAATAAATAAAAGCTGAATAAAGCCAACCTACCATGTTTATTCATTTATCTGAGTGTTTTAGGTTTTTACTTTGAAGAGGAAAAAAGTCCTGAATGAGAACGGGATCCCGTTTAAGGTGCTCTAAATAAAAAAAAAATAAAAATAAACCAGATTCGACTATCAAGTCTACTAAAGGGAAAAGCTGACAAATCAGATTCGACTATGAAAATCCTTAGTTGAATACACCCCTACTATTCAGTCAGATAGCTATTTGTTGTGAAACAAAGTAGTTAAAATTTCAAGCATTTTAGCCTAAATTCCAGCATTTTTCAAACCTGAAACACAAAGCAACATTAAAATTCATCAGGTAAATGTTCCTTCCCCTGTTTTTGTGGGGCGTATCTTTATACTACCACATATCGTTTTGGACAACACTGCAAAGAATGTGACGCGGCAAGTATGAACGCTTCCGCTGTTCGCGGAGGTTCGCGCGAGGTGTGTGGAGTCGCGCTATGGTCACTCGCTCAAGTATATACCTAGCTTTTTAGGTCCTTGCTTTCACTGGATGTGAAAGACACCATTCATTAACATGCGTTCATTTTCAAATTCTGATGTGCCTGTTTTTCATATGTTAAAACCAGACTCCGTGTGAAAGCCTTAAAATAGAAATCTCTATTGTGAGGATCATGTCAGAAATAAATCCTCTCTTTCTGCAGTATCTGGTTATATTCCAACTTGGCAGTAAAACGGATGTTTACAACAGTTGTTGATCAGACACTGACCCAGGCTCAGTTTATCAGATATTTAATAATTTAATCTTAAATAATTTTAGGCCTACTGAAATCCATGATTTAGGTTTCTCTAATTTTGCAGTATTTATATATAAACGGGTGTAGAGCTTTTTTTTTTTTTTAAAGAAGACATTTTGTATACAATAATTCCAGGTTTCTACAATAAATAGTTCATTGAACAAAAAAACTTTTGTTGTAATTTCTTTAAGGGTCAGTGTATCTTAATAATGTATGTAACAAACTGAGACGGTTATCATACCGTGAAAATCTCATACCGTTGCAATCCTAGTTGATAGTAACTTTACTACACAATTTACATGGCGACATGCATCCATTACAATATGATACAGTGCCTAATAATACTGTACAAAACATTTAAGCCAAATGTTACAAAAAAATATTTATTAATACATTAATAAAGACCAGCAACGCAAATCAATAAAGTCAAAGCTGCAGCACAGAGAAAACAAAGACTTGCTATTAAAAAAACCACCTTTAAGTGCTGCATTTAAAAACACCAGCTGCACATTGGATAAACAGTACAGCTGTTCATAAATATCAATATCAATTCACACATCATGTATACACAATATTTTGCCATATCGATCATTTGGCACAGCCCTCCTGATGAAAAATTATGATTCTTGATGGTCTTTTGTGCAACTTGAATGTATTAGAAAGAACCCCAAAAGGAGCTGTTAAGAGCAGGACAGAAAGCAAAGACACTAAGACAACTTAGTTTTCAGACCGATCAATTACGAGGAGAAATCTGAGGGAAAAAACACCAGTACGGCTGCCTCTGCTTTACAGGTTTCATATTATATATTTTTCCCTTTTGGTTTTTTCAGTAGCAAACCATGACTATTAAACCATGACTATTAAACCATGACTATTAAACCATGGCCCTCTGACATCACTTTGATCGTCTGGAAAAAAGAAAAAAAAAACCTAGCAGCCTAGCGTTCTGCGTCTTCTCCTATAGCACGGCAAAAGTTACCTATACTGATTCCTGAAACAAAAATGAAGACAATAGTGCAGCCTTAGCAAGGCAATGTGCACAGTGGTACCTGCTGTTCTCACCCAAACAAAACACGGTTCATTCAAGTCGAATGCAAATCCTCCTTACAAATAACCACATCACCGAAACTGCGCGTGCACTTTAGCAGAACATGGATGCCACAGGGCAGGGTGCAAGACGCAAAACGACCACCCCCTCCTACACAAGCACTTCATATAAAACATCATAGAAGCCTTTACTAATTACTAATGGTTGTCTCTCTAAATTTAACTGGACCATCAATCCCCAGCAACTGCAAAGGTGTCAAAATGCTGATTTTCACTTTCACAAATTGAACAGGCAGGATTTAAGGATTTCTTTTATATACTTTATGTGGTGTTACATTATTAAAAATGTATACATTATTTTTGGGATATCTTAGGCCCTCTCAGAGGGTGTGGAGGGCCAAAATGGTTGTCCACTGTCAAATGTATGAATCTTTACATCTGGAAGACCTATTGCACATCGGAATGGTACAATACCAGGCGGTGGTTATTTTGAATGGACCTTTCCCACTGAGCTAGTTGCTGGGCAACCCTAAAGGTGGTGAGTGGGGAGGGGATCATGGGTAGCTGAGCGCTGGGGACTGTCTGCATTCTATTCAGGTACGGTGTGGGTGGCAGGTTAAAGAGGGCCCAGGGCCCTTGAGTGGACCCGCAGGGAGTGCACTGAGCCATCGGCCCTCGTTCTCCGAGCCATCGGCCCTAGTGCCAGGCGGGCTTGCCCACATGCGGCCGAAAGCGCCGGATTGCAGCCAAGCGGTGGTGTCTGGACCAAAGAGGTCTCACGCAAGACGGGACTGTGCCTCCGGATCTGGGGCCAAGTGACCCTCCGCTCTCTCTGACAGCATGTGCCACTAAAGTTAGCTGGGAGAAACTTAGATACCAAGATTATATTCTCCATAAAAATCCATATATAGCACAGAAAAATATTTTTGGCTTGTCCAATGCCACAAGGGAAAGAGACGCTGAAGAGCAGAGTCTCAATTAAACAGGGACAGAGCCGCATTCCCATCCTCGCTTTGCCATTACACGCGATGTGAGGAGAGGGGAACCCGACGACAGCTCCTGCAGAACCCCTCACTTGTGAGGCATGGCCAGATCCTCCAGTTGACTGCATTCTTGGTCCTCCATTGGGCACCAGACCTTGATGTGAGAGGCCTGTCAAACTGATTTCATAGCAAAGGGAGGTGGACCGCCATCGTCCTCTGAAGTCGCCGGCACATTACAAGTCGCACCCCATGCAAATCACCGATCTCTGCAGCAAGACAATTCCTGGAAACAAAAGCTGGCCAATCTTGCTGCTCTTATGATAAGTGACTGTCCTGGAGAGGCTTGCTTGTAGGTCAGTGTTTCCTTGGACTGTTTCTCATCCATTTTAGATCTTTAAAAAGATTTGGAAGGCTCTAAGACTCTAAGAGTCATGCCCCACCCCCACTCTCTTCTTCACTCTAATGGAGGGGTTGGGGGAATGCCAGCATCCATTGCAGAGACCGCGGGAGTGGCCATTTGTTAGTGATTGTGTGGAGTGTGCGCAGTGCATTTGTGCTGATCCAGGACCTGCCTCCCCTGTGCTATGCAAACGCAGGCCAACTGCAGCACTGACCACAGAGCAAACTAACGGAAAAGCAGAAACATATGCCAACACCGTGAAGTGCCGCAGTGCTCTGGATGGGGACCTGCAGTTGGCGCACGCAGGCATGGCTATGAGCCATTTCTAGCAGGGCAGGCATACGCCAGTCAAGCCCAGACACGCAGGGTGGAGCCCATTCATAATTCGGTCGCATCGGAGCGGGCACGGACCCCGGACAGGCGCTAGTGAACGGACGCTGAGTGAAGGAGATGATGTCACTGGAACGGGAATGTGGAGAAGTGCGGTGTAGCCGAGCACATGAGCAGATGATGACCGCACTCGTGCACTGGTACCCGGTCACTGGGACTACATGTGGCATTCCAAACCCACATGGCAAGAACCCAGGGATGAACAGGGCTGGCACAGGCTCGTCAGTAAGCTGAGCTGTACATGCTACTCCTGTACATGCTACTGAAATCAACGTCTTCTTTGAGACAGACAGCAGAGAGGAAGAGGACAGCTCAAGTCCAAGCTCAAGCCTAATGAAGCAGGCTTTGCATGATTCAGCCGAAACATGGCAGTGTGAAATATGAGGAATACATTAGATTAATATCTTTAATTACTCAGAATCTCAAATGTAGCTGAAAGAGCCAGGACGTAACTGGACGCTGTGTGTGCGAGTGAACAAGCAAGTGCGTGTTAGCCTGGGAGCACAGGCCAACAGATGACTTATTCCTTACTGTAGGTCTCATGGTGAGGAACTGCCGGGCAGGGAACTTTGGGGGATGGCATTACACTACCTTGCTGGAATTCCTGCAGGTCGACTGGGAAACCAGAGGCGGGTCACTTCAAACTGTGCCTGTAGTGACGCCACAGCTGGCTCCCTCTGATTACAGGGAGGGCAAGGCGCAAAGGTTAAATGAGACTGTGCGGGCACAGCAGAAGGAACCATTGCCGAGGTTGATGGAGCCGTTCAAAGGAGACAAGTGACTATTCTAGCAGGAGTGCTCAACACTAGTGGACTGTCCCATATCCACAGAGAGGGACACTTACCGGAAGCACTCTTCTGTTCTTTTCAGAGATTGTGTAAGAAAAGAGCTCAGATACACACACACACACACACCTCCCTGGCCTGACCCACCTGTCCTCTGCCTTCTTGACTCCAGCTGCCCGAGTACAAGGAAATCAGCTCCAAGTGGGAAACTCACCAACATTTGACTTTCAGAAAGCTTTGTCTGTTCTTTGTAGGAGGTAACTGGCAACATTAAGTGATCTATCCAAAATTTGAAGATCAACACACACAACTGGAGCACATCAGGCTCCAAATAAAGTCTAGATCTTAAGGCAATCAAGTCCTCTTATAACCAAAATGTTAGACAATGAATGAAAAGGTTTGCTTCAGTCACCCATTATACAAACTTGGGAGTAGGATATAGAGGTGGGGGAGACGTTACTTGACTTAAGATACAGACTTTCCTCTGCAAACCTGTGGAAAAAGAACAATTTTGGCCAAGGCAGTATTGAAATAATGGGTGTGTCATGTCATGGTAGGCAGTGAAAGGTGTGTCAGTTCACATGAGAGCTTGAAGGCTTTGGCTTATCGGGGGGGGGGGGGGGGGGGGGGGGGGGTAGGCTGTTTAATGTATGCTGGTAAATTCCTAAACAGGTCTGACCAGACTACACCAAGACCCCTAAGAAGCCTTGAGGCTCAGTTTGCTAGACTGCAGTGGTATTCAGAGGAACGTTTAATTCATTTGTGCATTTTTCCTAGTCATTCTTGGCCCAAACTGAGATTTTAATAGAATTTAATATCAACCCAGAATGTGTCAGCATTTTAACATCAAGTGTTAAGTCTAAATCATGTTTTCAAAATTGTACATGAAAATACTATTAGAATCCACCCAAACGCAGAGCTTGTTTCAGCAGGTTTCCACATAGTGTGCTTGAAAAGCCCTTAACATCTCCAAAAGGAAACCCTAACCCTACTTGCTTTCAATTGTCATTGCCACTTTTACTTTAGTGGCCTAGATATTAGAAAGTGACCCAACTTGTTCAAGCTTGAACAGCACCCTGGCTATATCTGCTTGTAATTTAGAACAGTAACACGCAAGGCAAAAATCCAGCCCCTCCTCTTTACATGGCACATAAGCAAACTGTGACTTAGGCAATGATGACAGCCTTATCACTATAGCAACTGACTGCTTTATTGCAGAGCACTTTCTCTAAAGTCCCTGTGCTTCTGCTCTACTCAAAGAGCGGACTGTTCTCCAGTCGGACAGGACTGTCGCCTCAGTGCTAAAGCATACATGTATTTATGTCATAGTGGGCGCGGTTATGTTCCCCATCGTGTCTATAAAGGAATCTCCATAGGACTAATTCAAATTTTCAATCATGACTGCAAATCACATTGTTACATCAAGTTATCACACAACGCTATTTCAGCTATATCGAATGGGGTAATTGGTATCGTGAAAACGACTTATTTATCGTTGGTTTACAGTTCATCCACTTATTAGTGACCATATTTGCGCATTTTATTTATGAAATTCTTGAGACTGCTGTAGGTTCAATACCACACAGGTTGAGAACACTTAACTTTTGGCCAGCTAGCTAACATAGCTGTCCATTATAATTTCGCCATTTTGAATACTCAGCATATGGCTAACAGGTTGGCGTGTACATGAAACATTAATATTCGTTATTTTATAACATAACATATTAAATTATGTTCAAAAACAAAGTATAACTAATGGAACCACTACATTCAATCGCCATGAGTTAAATCCTTAAATCCAGTGATCGCGCTAAATAGCTAGCAGCATTTTGGCTAGCAAGCTAGCTAACCAAGTAGCTAGCAGGTGCTAAGTAGCTAGTTACATTATTCGAACGCAACTCAAAATCCACCAGCTAACGTTACGCAGTTGCCACACGTCTTCACGTTCAAAATAGCAAACAAAATGTAGTTCACGTTTCAGCGCAGGCTACTGAAACGAAGACCGGTTATATTCGTTTCTACACGTTTAACCCGCGGCATTTGACGATAAAGACGACGTCTACACAACGCTATTCAGGTTCGGACATTTAGCTAGCCAGCTAGGTAGCTGCTTGCTCATAACGTGACACGGCCAGCTAGCTAGCTATGAAAACGAGCCAATGTCAACCATGCTTATTTGGTGGTTATTAAATGATCGCTGCTGGTCAAACATTTATGTTATAACTTGCTAATAACCTATAGTTAGCTAAGCTATACATCGGGACAACATTCGTTAGCTAGCCACTTCATTTGCTACTCTAGTTTAAATGGAATGCAGTAAAACTATTTGGTAGCTAACAGTGCTTAGCCAGCAAGCCCGCTTGTTCGTTTCTTGTATTGGTGCTCCAGTGCGGAGCACGTCGCCAGGCCTTTTCCAAAACAGCTTCGCTAAGATATGCTAGCTAACGTTGGGTGGCTAGCCCTAGCTGCCGACTCCCCCTCCCATTTCATGAATCATGACCGTTCGGCTGAAAGAAGCTATCCTTGTGAACGACACTGAAAAACACCTTTCTTCTCGCCAACGTGTTATCCATAAACAATACCGTCCTATTCCATTCACGTCAAGTTGCCTATTCACAAAGACCGTTGAGTTTCAGAGAGAGACGGCCTGCGTTTCAGTACGTTAGTTAGCCGAGCCAGAACAGAGGATGTGTGGAATAACCACCGCAGTGTTCACCGAGCGGCTCGCACAATACCGCACAGAAACCTAATTATACTCACCATCGTATCTCTCTGCTTGTTCAGCAAGTTTTGCTTGGTATACAAAGTCATCTCGATCTGTCATGGTGCTCAGCGTTTGGGACAGGCGATGCTGTGAGGGCAAATGGGAAAGGTTCGGAGGTGGGCGAGTCCGTCTCTGTCGCTGGTTCGTGGCGGAGCAGCAGCAGCTCAAGTTCCCACTCGACCGGTAGCTCGCGCTGCTCTAAAGATGGCGGCGGAACTCCATCCGGGAAACTGGCTGTCCACACACCACCACTGCTCGGTTAGCAGGCGTTCATGTTGGATCACTGCCCGACTCCCCGCACTTCCACCACACCGTCCGTCTCTAACCCACAAGAAAATAGCCCAAAAGTGGAGAACAGAAACCAAACGATAAACATCTTGCTTTCATTGCTCACGTATTTACTCAAATTACAGTTGTTTGCACATTTAGCTTGTGTCGTATCGTCGCATTTTCATTTACTATAGAAACATGCGGCTTTACAAGCTCGAAATCAATTGCGTTACTCCGCACAAAAAAAGTACATTTGGGTTCTAACAAAATACACGCACGCTTAATGGCTTTGCGATTATGTTTTTATTTACTATGTATATTAACCACATTACATGCCTCATAAAATGTCATTTTAAACGTAAAATAGCTATAATACAATGGCACGTTAAAAACAAATATAATTTTATTCGCCTTCTCCAGTCATCCTGCAAGACAATGAAAATAGCAGGACATATTTTGGTATAGTGTATGAAACGGGGTGATTTCTAAAAGTCAGTTGTTAAGGAGCAACCAAGCAGGAGGTAAGGTGCATATCACTTAATTCAGTCTTAAGCAATTTACAACATTGAGTGTCACAAATAACCCATCAGCAGACCTCCTGAATGAAATGCTTATCATAATAAAAGATCAGAATTTCACCCAATTCTCAGATTTGTAAAAGGTAATGACTAAGATAAAGGAGAAAACAAACAAAAAACATTCAAAGTTACATATGGGACAACCACACAAGGACACATTGCTTAACCGAGTACAACATCCGAGGTGCATCTCTGTAACTGAACGCACGGCTAAGTTAGCACAATAAAAGTCTAGTTACTGTACAACCCCAGGAAAGCAAAATGTGCAACAAGCATACAAGTCGGGGTCATGTGTGTAGTGGTTGCATGCCAGAATGTGTTGTTGGAACTTACTGGAAGCACATGGACACATTTTACTTTGCCAACAAGCACAAAAAATGAGTACGTGTTTTTAAAAAGGCCAAGAAATACAGCTACACGTAGTGTGCATGCTTCCCAAAGACTAAAAAATAAAATAAAAAATAAACATGTTAACACAGTGGCCTAGTCAGTGAACACAGGTTTATAGGGTTAATGCACAGGTTTCTCTCTATTGGTCCCTCATACGAGTCCTTTACTCCTTTCAACAGTTTTTGTGTCTTTTCATTGCACTGCACACATACAGAAATGAGACAGATGGACAGAAAAAGATAACAGTATCTCAGGTGACAGTGGTTCTTGCACAAAGTCAAAAGAAAATGCAACAAACAGAATTAACAGAATTGTTTGCATAAGTCCAATCATGTGGAAAGCACAGTTATGGTCTAACTTTAGAAGGTGACTTCAATGTTTAAAAATACTGCATAAAATAAATCATTTTATGGTAAAAAAGTTGACAATGGTTTAAAACAGAAATTCATTACATATATGGCTCAGTCACATCATCTGATAGGCATTAGTAAATTATACCCTGCATTTGCAATTCTTACAAGATGTTTTGTGGCACGTTAACCTTGTCAATGTATAGTGTTCTAGACAGAACCAAAACACAATACAAAAAACAATGGAATATACACAATCACAATACAGATAGTTGAAGGAAGTGTTAAAGGAACTTGCAGTTTTGCAGTTGTTCATATGAACAAACAACTAAACACGAGTCAGCTTAGTAAATCAATGTAATTTTCCCCCTGCAATTAGAGGACACATTATGCATCATTAATGTGGACTTTCAATAGCTTCTTTGAAGCTTTCAGTATGAACTTTTTGGACCATTCAAGATGCTGTAGGTATGACATTTCTCATCAGAAAACAAAACGATGACGGTCTATATGGATTAACAACAATCAGGAACATAGTGAAGACACTTGTAGCCTGTAGGTCAGGCAACATTGTTGAGGCATGTTTTTCCATTAGCATTTCAGAGCAAGACCAAATACTGGATGGAGCAGGAGCTTTCGTCAGAAATGTTCTTAACGGAATGTGCAATGAGCTTTGTTCTTATATGTGAGCAGTCACAGAATCTCACAATTGTTTCAGTTTTGCTACTTTCTAAAAGCTGGACTAAACACTTAATAAAGGGCCAATAAGCATGTCCCTCAGCACTCCTCAAATCCTGATAGGCTCTGCTAATCATGCACATGAGTTACAGGGTAACTGCTGCCACATGTAGTGGGTCAGAATGCTTTCATCTTCGGCAAGTAATACATAATGCCATCTGCTAACCCTTAGCTACAGCATTGGCAGACAGAGAGAGACAAGTGACAGGAGGCTGGCCACACCCCACAGGCCCCACCTGTCTGTGTCCGTCTGTCCTTCCTCTAGACCAATGGAACATGTATTAGCATGCACCCATGTACAGGACACTAATGAGAGGGGAAATATGTTACAACACTTAAGGGTCTCACATACCTTCCAAAACACATCAATAATGCTGGCAATGAGACAAGCTGACTTAAAATACTAACTTAAAATACTTATTTGCTTCCAGGAAGGACTGGGGCTGAAATGTTTAATTCAGTGCTGTGTGTTTAAGCAGCATGTTTGAACTTAAGGTACTGGGGCACATCTATAGATTTTGGGGACACAGAGGCTAAAATAATTTCTGGTAAGCACAACGTTTTTTTTTTGTTTCTTTCTTTGATTTTAACACAGAAAAATAAAGAAGACGGGAGTGTGGAAGACATGTGCAGTGTGGTCTGTCCACTGGACTGGAGGCCAATGTAGAGCGAGAGTGAATACAGGAACGAGGGTGACAGAGAGGGAGGGAAAAGGTTTCCTTTGACTTTTAGTCAGAATAAAAGGTTATCTGATTCTCCTGTCATGCACCTCTCAGAGTGAAAACAGATCTTGGAACACAGTTCCAACTTCTCAGGAATTACACATTTTTTTCCCCTTCAAATACACATTCCTATTCTCAAACAATGTTCCAGAGTGAATCCACTGGAAATGCATACAGATACCAGCAGTGTCATCAGGTATTACATATCAGGAAAAAGATGTTCGTTGCAGAAAAAAAAAGAGACAAAAACATCCCATACAAAAGGAGAATGACTGGTAGTGTTGGTCAGACCAAACAGGTACATCAGCGTACCCTTCAAGAGGAGGCCAGCCTGTTATAGCCCCAGCCCATGAGAGAAAGACAGATGGCAGGTCTGGCCTGGAGTCTCAAGAGTAGAGAGAGAAAGGTAGCGCCGCCTCTCCTTTTCAGGCTTTCAGCAGTCAAAGGGCATGTCAACCATCTTTGTTCATTACGTCCTACTGCGCTGGTGTTTGGACAAGCTGGTCACGGCTTGTCCATACGCATGCGCATGTCGCAGTACTCGGCCAGGCATTAGGCAGGTGTATGAGGAGCTGCACTACTGTTCTACGGGTGTGCGTGCAGAAGTGAAGCTGGCGATACCTGCGTGGCTTTGGGTAGAGGGGAGGAGTCGGTGGGAGGGGCGTGGCTTTGGGTAGGGGAGGAGTCGGTGGGAGGGGCATGGCTTTGGGTAGGGGAGGAGTCGGTGGGACGGGCGTGGCTTTGGGTAGGGGGAGGAGTCGGTGGGACGGGCAGGAGGAGCCGAGCGGTGGACAGGGCGAGCTGCGCTGTGTGCTCGCGCATGCGTGGCGGTCTCAGCTCTCGTCCTCAGGCTGCTGCGGGTCCAGCAGACGGACGTGTGTGAAGGGGAAGTGGCCCTTCTTGCCCTTGCACTCTCCCTCCCACTGGCCGTTCACGTTGATCTTGGTCACGGTCACCATGTCACCCACCTGCACACACAAACCCTGGTTAGGAGCGTGGGACTTGCACTGTCAGTTAATGGGGACCATATGCACTAGGAACGGTCACGGCTGCAATAGAATTACTGAAAAACGAGCCATGCTGAATATGGAGGAACATGGTTTGCCATATCACGGTGCATGTGTTCACTGAAAATACAGTGACAAAAGTGAAGATTAGATGTTTCCACTATGTCATAAGAAGGCAAGTGTCACATTCACTTTAAATATCTACATACCCAGGAGAAAGCAACAGTTTCAGATAATTTCACATGCCATGCATAAGAATAGCCTTTGGATTTAACAAAAGCACATTAGGATTGAAGAAATTTTGTGCTTAAAAAGAAGCTTGTCTGCCAATGGCATGAAAACAACAGGGAAAACCAGCTAATGTAAGAACTCACAGTTCAGTGTGTTTCATATCTTGCCTATGTCCATTAATAAGCCAATGTGTGTATTAGGGGTGTAACTGTACTCAGACGTCACTGTTCAGTACACATCTCAGTTCAGTGGGGGGTTGGGCATAAGGCCCAATATTCTTTCATTTAGTTTAGTTTGAAGACAGCTACAGCTTCTTCCATCTAGTGTCATCTGAGGTAGTTACTAAAAACCTGTAGTGTATTAAAGTAGTGAAAATGATTTTTTTTAGAGCTAAAGGCAGTAAGTCACTATCAGTTACAAAACTGAAAATCATCTCTTATCTTATTAAAGTACAACATGAATAGAATGATAAAGATAATGTAATTTGCTCCCCTTAGGCTATAGTTCACCATGGCAAGCTTAAGCCCAACCTGATGAAACAAATGTCAACTGCTTCTGTAATGTGTTTAGTCAGCATGACATCTAGATGCTACTCTGCAGACAGGTATTGTGTATTGGGTAACAAACCTACATCCGCTGAGACTGAGGTACCCCGTCTGGGCAAATACCCCATTCTATATCAGCAAGACGGCCTTGGCAAAAGAACCATGTTATAAATCTTGACATGTGTAACATGATTTAAATCAGAGCATCTGCACATCATGCCAATATTTTATCACATCTGGTGATGCTGTTGAATGCATGTTACCATGTTCATGTTAATACCCCCCACCCCCTCCACACACAACACTTGCTGTCAAAGTTCACACAGCAGATTTGAAAAAAGCAGCAGGGGCTTCTGGTTCCAATGAACTTAGGTACAGCTTAGCATAGCATGTTGCTAACAGCTTACAGCTGAAGGTTTCAATAGGAACTCTCTCTTGGGAAATTTAATTCTGCATTCTGATCAGTCTTTGTACACAGGCTACCACGTATTCTCCACATACCATTACATCCCTAAAATACACTCATCACTAAATTCTAGTGCAACACTCTATACTTCACTCATTTTGTTGAATTCATCAAACTGCAGCAGTTCAGTATTGCAGAACACCATTCAATGTCGACAGGAATGTGAAATTTACTGAAAATGCTTAACAGCCAAACATCTCAGGCCAACGTGTGCCATCTGTTCTGTCCAATCAAGGTGAGAGCACCATATAACCAAGAACATGGGGGGCATCTAAGCATAGACATCGCTGCGATGTTGGTCCCATCACACAAAGCTGACTCAAGACATCTTATTCCACCTCTGGTGAATTAAAGAACCACAGTATGTCCCAAGTTGAAAAGATTTAACCTGTTTTCAATTCACCCATATCACAATATTCTTTTAATGAGAATACATGTTTATTAAACTCAAATTTTGAATGGAAAAGGGCTTGTGTGAGTGAGGGAGGGAGAGAGGAGCATTTGAGATTGACATTTCACTGTTTGTTCAGAACTGTGTATGTGAGTCATGCATGTCAAAGCAGGCCCTGTTGGCCCCCTTCTTCCTGTGATGAGGCAACAAACAGCAGCTGTGTGAAATAAAGCTGAGAGAAGCATATAGAATAAGTGAGGCCTGGTACAACAGAGCACTGCTGACCGAGGTGGCCCGTCCATACCTCCAGAGCCAGAGCAGTCTTATCGTAGGCATTGGGCACCCTCTTCTGGATGGCCCTAGCAAACACTGGCCCGTTCTGTAGGTTGGGCAGGGGGGTGTTGACCACAGGCTGGGCATAATCCAGCTTTATGGGGACTGGAGAGCCTGCGCCATCCATCGGCCCGAGTGCAGGGGCACATAGGCCGGCCTGGCCTGCCGCTGACCCTCCTACAGAGGTAGGCGAGGCGGGTCGGTACCTCTCCACATAGGGCACGGGGATCATCCCCGCACGGCCCTCTGTGTTCTGGGCGTTCCACCACTGCTCTTCCGGCTTCTCCAGCACCCGCAGAATGTCGCCCTTACGGAACGGGAGGTCTTCCTCGTCATTGCCAGGAAAGTCGAAAAGGGCGCGCACATACTCAGCCTCCTCCGGCCTGTGGGGGGTGCCTGCAGGTGCAGTGCTGATGAAGCTGGTGTTCTTGGCTCTGCTGATGGGCTCGATGAGTGTAGTGGTGTCCAGGTAGTGGATCTTGTAGAACTCGAGGAGACCAGGGAGCGTGTCAAACTCCTGGTCCCCGATCCGGAACCGCGAAGGGGTCACACCTGGAGTAGAAAGATTTAGATTGGGTACTGCAGTTCACAATTTTAAATCTCACAGATGAAGACAGACTTCAAACAGGTCTTAAATTACATGTTTAAATGCAAAGTTAGGCACACATCAAGGGAAAAATCAAAGGGAAAATATATTAAACCCATATGTACATCGTGTCACCTATATGAATTGAACACCTTATGATACACTGTAAGCTTAACAATAAATACAAATAGATCTGTCTATTCACATGCATCTTTGAATCTATGACTCAAAAACTAAAGTGCAAAAATCTAATTAGCTACTATTCACAAGGAACACACCAGTTCAAGACAGCAGACCATGCCAGGTAGATGCTTTGAAAATCATGCGTTGGACCTCAGTGAAAAGGTTAATCATATCTAAAAGTAAAAATGTGTAACATGCTGACCAAACATAACTCAGACCTTTCAGTTAATTCATCATGTAAGAGACTGCACTGTGTGCATATGAGAGGACAGAGACAAGGTACAGGATCATACACATTCCATAAACACCACACTAAAGAGTCACACTGACTATGCGTCACACATCCCATTCATTCCTAGCTCGAGCCTCAGTGTCAACCACCTTGCACTTCCCCCTGGAAATTCCACATCTCCACCCCACTGTGGAGAAACATGATTCGTTCAGTACACGTGGGCAAGTAGTAAAAATTGTTAAGATTTCCTTCAATCTGCTTTGCATGTATAGAGACGTAGAAGGCGATTTTTAAGGCCACAAATTTGATCTGAAGTTAATCTTAACGTCTCTAGAGCTAGCCGCTGGTTCTATTACAAAGACAAAACTCTGGTAATGCCATACAGTTTTGCAATTTGGAGTTGGGCCAGGAGAGTGATCCATTAAAACGACTAAGGCAAGCTACGTCCGCAACCCTTATAATAGCCACGTCGGGTCGAGGGGGAGTGGATGTTACGCAGAGTGATAAAAACCATGGCCTAACCTTAAGCAACCATTGTAACATGTCAGAATTTGTTTACAACTCTCATAGTAACAAATACAATACAGGCAGACCAATAAAATTGCTGAAACAGAGCACACCAAGAACACAAATGTAATGACTTCAGATTACACTGCACAATTAGGTTATTGGCTGATAACAAAAGGTTAGCGGTTAGCTAGGTAGCCAAATTAGATCCAGAGCAGGGCAAACTGGAGACATCTGACAGCTAGTGATAAATTAGACACAAGCTGTAAACTAAAAGCAAAGTGGTTCATTTAAACCTACTTTGTGAACTTAAGTAAAAGTAATTTAACAATATTTACCAAAGGAAAACATTATATACACAAAGGAATGCATAAAATAAAAGTCTGACAAGCGCTAACTAGCCAGGCTACCTTAACTAGCTAAAATGCTAAGATAGTTAGCTAGCTATCGGAATTATTGTGCAAGTTAGTTTTGTTATCCAACATAGTTAATTACATAGCATTCCAATTAGGTTAGCTAGCTATACATTGAAATGTATTAAATTTATGAAACAGGGAGAGAAGCGCCACCGAATGTATTTAAAATAAATACATCGTAAAGCTAAGCACAAATGTAGCACAACCCAACAAGCTACAAGCATCAAGTTATATCTGCTTGTAACTACTAGCAACTCGTGTGGTAGCTAGCCCGCAAAATTAACCAGCTAGGTTGACTGGCTCAGCTAGCTAACGCTGTTATATAGCTTTATGTCCCCGTCCCCCCCCACCAAGATAAAACGAGTACAATGTTTTTCATTTGTATACTGAAAATGCTGAAAATAAAGATAGTAACAAGAACCACAACTACCTGATCCAGACTGCCGGTTGTTGCTAATGCTGTTGATTATATAATGCGAGACTTTAGAGTTTTCAGAGACAGAGAGCACGTAGTCCCCCTTGCTGGTAGTCGAGTCTCTAACCAAGAACACACCGTGTCTCTGTCCCTGCAACAGAGATACAGCATCTTTTCTGCTAATCTTGCCCCAGTACCAGCTAGCACGGTCCTCAGCGTCAAAATTGCCAGCCATGACTGTATTATTCCACACCGAGGCTATTGGGCCTTTCGTCGCCTCTCACAGTCCGTGAGCAGGACTCAACTCATACAAAAACTTTGGCTCCCAGTGAAACACGCTCGGAGAAAGAAAACTGCATAGGCGCCAATTCGGGCTTTATGTTATAATCCAGTCGGTCCAATCTCTCCAAAAAAAGTTGTGCCCCCAAAACAGCAATAACTTAACTGTAAACGCATTCGTTCCAGATAAGTAATTTCTTTGTTATATCTAACCTGTTCCTACTAATATCTACCTAACTCAAAAACTGAAATGGCGGACGTTGATAGAATAAGCCTTTTTCACGCAAGGAGGAGGGGTCAAGTTCCGGGCGAGGTGATGTGTAAACCTATTTCCGGTTAGCAGCACCGCTACGAGAATGGATGCGTTTTATTACTCTGCATCTTTGGCTGACCTTCCGCGCTTTAGGCAGGACGATGTTGCCAGAACCGTCGAGGAGCTATCGAGGACCAAACGAGCGAAACTCGATAAAGGATACAAGTTTTTTTTCGAGCAGTTTATTTTTGATTATGAAGGTAAATGGATCCAGTTCTGTAGTTTAGTTTAGCCAAGTTAACTAGCTAGCATGCCTAGCTAGCGTCTTAGCTCCGTGCTCACTCAACATTCTATCATTTATGCCTTCATCAAACTGTTTATCTTATTTTTAAATAAAGCATGTGTTTTATTGTACTATTATAAGTGCCTGCATTATTGTGTCTTATGATTTTGTGTGTTCAGTGTCCAATGTTGTAGATAAGGAGATCCATGTAAGGGCTCGGTGCTACCGGTCCTTAAAAAAAGGCACCACACAAGCTAGAGGTCAAAGCTCACAGTTTTTTTATTTGTTTCAAGCATTTTCAAGCACTTTAATCTAAATTCCAGCACTTTTCAAACCTGAAACAAAGCAACATTAAAATTGGTCAGGTAATTGTTTCTTCCCCTGTTGTTGAGGGGTGTTTCTTTATACTACCACATATCGTTTCGGACAAGCGGTTCGAGCAGGGTCGCGCGAGGTGTGCGGACGCGCGCGCGCTACGGTCACTCGCGAAAGTATAAACCTAGCTCAACACAACGAATCTGACCAAACACCTGAAGGCACGCATATTTGTACAAAACATTCCAAGAGGTTGGTGATTATTCCCATTTCTAGTATTATAGCATACAAAATTGTGTCCGATTATGGTATCCTAGCATAGTGTGTGTGTGCTCTAGACCCAAAGCCCAGACAGACTTGTACTTAGGATGTGCACGGAAAGCCTCTAGGCGGGATTTCACTCTGCTGTACACAGACTGCCTCGCTGGCCGAGTCCAGCTGAAACGACGCGGTATAGCACCTTTCTTCAGCCACGTTTTGCCCTTTGCCGTAACGTAGATGTCTTGCGACTCAAAATGTGCGCTACACACGTGCGTGCTGTTCCTAATAACCTGGAAATTCGGCCCCTCACTCCTTCTAATGGCCATCAACCACTTCTTTCTGAGTTCCTCGTCAGCTGGGAACGAGTGGAAACTCAAATAAGGCTGTTTTTGTTTGGAATTAGAGCCCAGCGGTACGCTGCAAAAACACTTGCTAGTCACTTGCGCCATGGCAGAAGTACGAACGCTCCAAACGGAAATGATTTTACACAGAACTGTCTAGACCGGAAACGTCGACCCCGGAAGCGAGAGAAAGGCCTATTATTGACCTCATCAACCGGATGTGGCGTAATATGAAAATAAGAACGTGGTCGTATGGACACTACCATACAAAGAAGGTCAATTATCCATATAACAATTTATAGGACAGATCTGTCTACGAGTAATATAACATAACAATGTATACCATATCATCAACATCTACGATTATCGAGTTGAAGTATCGATTTTATAACATCAGTATAATCCAACGGAAATGTTATTGCTGTATGTAGTTCTTAAAATTACTCAGAAGAGGGCAGTCTTAGCACATAAACTGCATTATTCACGACTTCCTCTATACAGAGAATACATCTTCAGCTAGTCATTTTTCTTTTATGTAAGTTCTTTTTTTGTTTCTGATAATCTAATAGAGTCACGTTTGATTCGAACCATATCCCTTTAATGATAACAAAATCTGCCACAGTGTACCTAATGCAATTAAAGTTTACCTGTCTTTACGGGTTTGCAGTTCATCCTGCTGAGAAATAATTTAGCGTAGGCTATTTGTGTGGATATGTTATCCTTGTTTCTAGGGAATATTGCATCAGTGTATAAAAATCAATTTATTTCCATAATTTCACCTGAAAGCAGTTGCGGTCAAGAAAATGTGTTTATACCCTTTCCATAAGGACTAATACAAGCTGATTAAGTTGAACAGAATAATGATTTTTTTTTCTCCCAAACAAACAGTGGTTCAGCAACTCATTAGCGAGTCTGGCTGGGGATTTAGAGATTGATGGAGAGAGCCGTAGCGTGTCAGACAGCCATCACTAACTACACGGATTTTCTGTCGTGGCTAACAGACCGGAAAGCGTGCACCCGCCGCACCTTCTTTGGTGTCTGTCACTAAAGCCTAGCTCGGATGATGAAGATGATTCTGCACCGCTCGCACGCGCACATACACAGACGTTCCTATGACTAAATGACGCAGGCATACACCCAACCCCTGGACAGTAATTTCGCAACTGACATCCGTTCTCGGAGCTGTCTCCTTTCATTGTAAAAGTAATTAAAAATCACACAACAGAAAAATTAATGTTTTTATCAAGAGGATATTTTTTGCATCTGCTTTTACTTTAATAGCTAGAAACTACACAATTACTGTGACTCACCCTATCGAGAGTATGCAATATCAGTTGAGATTGCAACTTCATGAAGCAATTTAGTCAGCTCCAAGAACCTTATTGCCTGCACTACAGCACAAATTAATTAACAGACACATGCATTTTGATCATCCGGTTCAGTGCTAATGTTTATGAGTGTTCTGCTTTTCTTCTAAAGTCAACGATATTTCTAAAACAATCTCTCCACACTGCATGCTCGATACACAACCAGGCAAAGTAAAAAAATCTACTTTGTTTCATGTTTTTATACACACACGTACATACTGGTGTATACTTATATAACAAACATAAACATTAATTAGCTTTGATTAGCAGCCTTAAATCCATTTACACCCGGTGCAGGTGTTGTGCCGAATTCAGCGCCCCTGCTGCGAGATGCATCCCCTTCTCAGGTAGACCAAAGTAGCCAGGATTAAGAGGGGATGTATTTCTTGGCAGGTCGTAGGCCTATTCCATAAAAGTCATCCCCTGGTAACTAATTCTGTTGATGCGAGTAGCAGTTTGTTTCGCCATGAAATGGACACGACTCCTATCTACATACAGCATAGATAAAAAAAACTTAAATAAAATACGCTCATTGTTGAATGAAACAAGATCCTATGCTCATTCCTCAGTATAAAGCCAAAATTAATGGGGAGTAGTCTACCTCTGTTTTCGAATGAAAGTTGTACCGTAACATATAGTTTTACCCTGTAAATCGGCGATTTCTATTGCTGTTATCTGAAATATGCGATCGATGTCTCATTCTTTTGATCGACATAGAACTAAAGTAAATGGGGGATCTGCTTTCGATTGAAAGACTACCGCTCGCGCTCCCGTGAAGTGGATGCATATCGCGGCGGAGGTGCTGAATTCGGCCCAACACATGTTACGTTGCGAGCAACACGCTCCTGTAGGTCGATGTATATTTCTGTCTAGAAACCAGCAGTGTCTGTCTAGAAACCATACAAAATTAGGTATTCTTGCTATATCAAATTCAAGGAGGACAAATTCCTATTGGGGTGTAAATCACAACTGGCAATATTGGCAACTTCAAACTATTTAACCTCATTATGGAACATAAGATACCATGCCTATGCTATATTTTAAATTTATATTTGTATTATATATTACAGTAACACAGACCTACAAAACTAGTTTTTAGAGTGCACTATTCTTAATGTTGTACTATTCATCAGTTAAACTGACAAAACTCAGAAGCTGTTATATTAAACCATGCAGGAGAAAAAGATTCACTGTTATCAATCTGTTAATAAGTGTTTTATGTGGAAATATAGTTTTCATTATGTACATGTACATAAATACTGTATGTATACACGCGGTTTACTTCAGTAAATCGGGTCCAATGTGAAATATCAACTGTCCAGCAGTAGCTGCGACATGCTCATTGTTCCAGGGAAAAGGCAGGTAATATTCATTCATTAATAATCCATTCATTTTAAATTGACAAAATACTAAATACTGAGTTGGCAACACCAAGGACCTCTCTTCATATTATTGGCTTTAATTTGAAGTGCTACTGGTATTATCTGACATACATGACCTTCATAGGACCTGGATATGTTTTTACAGTTACTATTTAGTAACTCTGTTTCCAGTAGAATTCAATACCAAATTAAGAGCTGCTGGATAAATGAATGAATAATTTATGAATGAATAATTTATAAACGCTTCATATCACTTAATTGTTGCACATCCCAATAGGATTAACAAGACATAATAAAAATGCAGAACAAGCGTTTGACAGCTGCCACTGGCCAACTGTTGGTACTGAAGCAACAGAAACATTTGGACAGCAATCCTTCGATTTATTAAGCATTTCATGAGTCTTCCCCGCTCTGCTGAATTATTTCTAGCTGAAACGGTTTGACAAACAGTGTTACAGACTGGGTGTGATTTAGCTAAAGAGGGGGCCTCCTAGGAACTGAAGATTTTACTGCAGATCAGAACTGCCTATATCCCTGTTTGTTACAGTTATTTCCCTACCCTCCAGATTCAGATCAGTCACCATCAAACAGGAACATAAAAAAAAAGACACATGGCAAAAATGACAAGAGGAGCCCTGAACACCACTGTACATCCCACTGAAATTGCGCAGTTTCCATTTATGTCGACATCCTCATCCCTTCTCATCAGACCCTGAGGTCCAGGTGGACCTCTCTTCTTCCCCAGCCTCATCCAGCCCCGGGCTACCACACGCCCCACACCCAGTCCAGCCCCCGGGTGGGCTCCCCCACCCAGAGGGCCTCTTGTCAGGCTCCCCGGTAGT